>NC_084591.1:49267414-49284914 GCF_033807715.1 Cololabis saira | reverse complement strand
GAGCACTGACAGTACGAAGGTCCTATTGTATCTGTAGGAGTTTTTTTTTTCCTTCTTCCGACGAAATCAGGGCCTTTTTGCCCCCCTAAACGTGCCCCAAAAGTCACTAAATTTTGCACGCAAGCCAGTCCTGGCGAAAAATGTGATATTTAATGGTTTGCATTAATGGGCGTGGCCTAACGGCTCAACAGCGCCCCCTTGAAAACTTTGTGCCTCAAGCTCCACAATACGGTTTGACGTACAAGCACGAAAATCGGTACACACCTGTATCATGTCGCAACTTAAAGAAAAGTCTCTTGGCGCCATGGCCGAAACTGAACAGGAAGTCGGCCATTTTGAATTAATCGTGTCATTTTCGCGCAATTTATGCCATTTCTTTGGCCGTTAATGCGGCCCGAACCGTAACGTGCACCCAGGTGTGTTATACATCAAAATGTGCATCTTGATCCTGCGACAATGGGTAATACTTTTCTCAGTCAAAAGCGTTACCGTGGCGACGATAGACGCCAAAAAGCTTGCCCCCCCTTCATCTGATTGGTCCATATTTGATAGTTCCTACTTTCTGGCATAACTTTTGAATGGTTTGACATAAAGAGTTGTGGGTGGTGTCATCGGACTCGGTTTTGAGTCCTTGAACATAATTGGTGCAAATTAGCCCCGTCCCTTCTTCTGATTGGTCGATATTTCATAGCTTGTACTTTCTGCCATAACTTTTGAATGGTTTGACATAAAGAGGTGGTGTCATCGGACTTAGAGTCCTTGACTTTTATTGGTGAAAATTGCACGCACGAGGGCCCGTTCATCGCTGTTGCAGCTTAAATTTACATTTATAACGATGATTGCAGAACTTTGGAAGAGTGTAAGATCAGGCTCCAGAGCTCCCTGAGGTGTAACCGGATAAATCCGCACTCAACGCACAAAAATAAGTGAAGTCAGCAAGTGGAAGTAATAGAGCTTCGACTCCTCTCTAATGATGCTTCCAGTATGTCAGCAGGTGGCTTTTGTCACGAAAGGTGTGTGTCTTCTTGTTAAATATCCGAGGTGTGTTTACACTCTTTGCAGCAGCGTGCTGCGTGTGAACACCTATGCATGCATGACAATCTATTTGTCTCTGTTTCTGCATGATCTACAAGCATAGTTGTGTGTGTGTGTGTGTGTGTGTGTGTGTGTGTGTGTGTGTGTGTGTGTGTGTGTGTTGGTGTGTGTGTCCCTCACATGGCAGGTGTTTGTACAAGTGAGAAGGCCAATTATGAGACCTGATAGAAGCAGTGAGACACACTAACACGATCCTTAAGTTCTTTGTGTAAACTGTGTAACATGGGGCTTCCCTGCCCTGCATGTCTGTCTGAACATGCACAACTTTACAAACATTACATTTATATTTACTTATTAATAATATATTTTTTACAACAGCAGAAAACAAGTATTGAAAGCAGTCGAATTACTGCGTTATAGGAAGAGTTGCCATCGGTTGCGATGTATGTTTTTTAAAAACGCCAGAGCCACTTAAAAGAGTCGTACTTGACAGGTAAAGACAGGAACACAAAGTGTTATGGACACTTGAGGTCAGTTGTTAGCAGAACTCGAGTTGTAAAAAGAATTCAGGGGGATGGTGGATTTGATCATATGGGGACAGATAATTTGTGCTGATTACAAATAATATAATATATTACAAATAATAGCAGTGACCAAAACACCTGCAGAAATACTGCAGGAATGACATAGCAGCAGTTAAATGCAGCCTTCTGTAAGCTTTAAATATCCACTGGGCTTACATCAAATACATCAAAACACAACAATAAAAAACACTTTTCTGAACTTATCAATATGACTCTGTCCTTCACAGGATAAGTAAAATGGATCACTGCAAAAACTCTAAATCTTAACAAGAATATTTGTCTTATTTCTAGTTAAAATGTCTCATTTTAGTAAAACAATCTCATTACACTTAAAACAAGACTCATCACTGGAAAAAACAACAATTTTCACCTGTTTCAAGTAGATTTTCACTTGAAATAAGTAGAAAAATCTGCCAGTGGAACAAGATTTTTTTGCTTGTAATGAGAAGATAAATCTTGTCCCACTGGCAGATTTTCCTACTTATTTCAAGTGAAAATTTACTTGAAACAGGTGAAAATTGTCAAATAAGTTATTTTTCTGGTGTTATTTTTCTGGTGATGACTCTAAATGTTGAAATAGCAGTAAAACCACATTCATTGATGAAATGACATAAGGGATGGAAAGGGGGGATGGCAGTTTTACAGGGGGGATGATTTGGACCGTTTTTATTTCAGGGGGGATGATTTGGACCGTTTTTATTTCAGGGGGGATGATTTGGACCGTTTTTATTTCAGGGGGGGATGATTTGGACCGTTTTTATTTCAGGGGGGGGTGATTTGGACTGTTTTTATTTCAGGGGGGGATGCCATCCCCCCTCATCCCCCCTCATCCCGTCTCATCCCCCCTCATTCCCCCTCAACTCCAGTACTGGTTGTTAGTCATTTCCGTTCAGCACTTTAATCCAAGTCGAAAGCTTATTTGCATTGGAAACCTGATGATTAAAAAGCCCTTATTATGTTCAGTAAAGATGCCTTTTAATAGTACAGACATTTAACACAGAGCTGATAAAATATAATCAAACTTTTAGAACCTATTAAACACCCAAGAAATACAAATCTAACAGTTAATGATCTCTCTCACTGGAGAAGGATTGTCAAAACTTCCTGATGATCAGTTAATTGAGTGCATTTTATTGGCAGCACCTGTTAAGCGGGTATTCCACTCATCGTTTAAGCCTTTTTCTCTTCCTCATTGTTGACTAAATAGTGTAATGTGGTGTTGTTCATGTTAGCATGTAGACATGGAAACTAAAGTAAACACGGAGATCACAGTTTGTCTGTCAGAAGGAGGGCGCATTGTTTCTCCATCACATCTTGCTCACATTCAGAACTCTGCTGCTCCAGTCCTCACTGACTACGTTTCCATGCAGTCAAAAACCGGGTTATTGCTAATATTCCGGTTACTGAAACACTGGGAATTGTCCGTTTACATGGTAATTAATCATTCAGGATATCTGGATCAAACCAGCGACGCACGGAGAACGTGATGACGCAATTCCCGTCATTTCTGCTTCTTCTTCCTGTATCCAAATTCAAAACAATTTTCTCTCACCTTCTTGTAAATCTTCTATCCCGGTACTTTCTACCGTCTACAAATGCAGAAATGTTCATATCCTTCATTACATTTATGAAGTGATTAGTCTCCTCCTGGTCTTGGTTTCTCCGTGTTTATAAGAACTTCCTGGACTCAAAAGACCAGGATTCCTTGTGAACAGAACATGTGCAGAAAACTAATTCCTGTTCCGTTTGATGGGGATATTCCGTTTGGCGTTTACATGACCCAATATTCGGGTTTTAAAAACCCCCAAATTCTGGTTATTCAAAGGGGTTATTGGTGTTTACATGGCCGTGTAAATTCGGGTTATTGCCAATATTCGGGTTTTAAAAGGGTTTTTGATGCATGGAAACACAGTCACTGAGACCAACAAAGTGGATCAAATCAGTCCACATCAGTCCAGCTCTGAGGTCTTTACCTGGCTGTCTGTCCATCAGAGGACAGACTTTAAAGTTCTGGGGCCTCATCTATAAAGCTTGCTTGCGCAGAAAAAGCGCCTGAAAGTTGCGGAAGCCGCCTTCTACGCAAATCCTCGGATCTAAAAAGAAAAAACTAACCGAAAAATCTGCTTATCTTTACGGCAACTAGGACCCTCCCGTAAGAATTTACTTAAGACACGGGGAACTGGCGACGCAGAGTTTGAGGTGGTGAAATGAAGCCAGATTCATGTCATACTCTTAATAATGTCATCACATATCACAAAATATATCAGACTTAAAATAATAAAATAATAAAATAAAATAATATATCGCTGATCGTGTTCCTCTGTGTGTGAAGCTGTCAGTCAGGACTCTGGTGCTGCTGGAGCTGCAGCCGCGGTGCAGGACACGCCGGGAACCTCCTTCACCGCTTTAGGACAGAACAAATGAGGGGCTGCGTTTAGGGAGCCCCACGGAGCCCCTCATTTCTTCCCTAAAGGGACTCAGATTTGTTTTCATATATATGAGTTTTACGCGCGCGTGAAACCTTTACGTGCGGGTGTATGGTGCCTAAATTATGGCCCCGCGTTAAAACGACGCAGAGCCTACGGCGTAGGGTACGCGGCGACGCGCACCTACGCCGTAGGCTCTGCGTTGGTGACGCAGAACCATAAACCCGCCCTGAGCCGCTCTGAGGGGAGACGGGAGAGGAGGATTGGGGGCGGGGGGGGGGGGGGGGGGGGGGGGGAGCGGGGCTGCGGGGCTGCGGGGCCGTTCTCGTATCGCTTTCATACAGTGTCTTGATAATTTGCAATTTAAGGCTGAGCCTACCGTTAGTTTTTAAACTGTAAAAAGTAAGGGGAAAATAAACATGATTTTGAAAAGACGGGGGGACGTGTGTCCCCCTGTTGCACCGGGGAACTCACGGCGTTCCGCGCAGCAACGGCGTGCTGCCACTCACTCGCTTTATTTTATACTATTTATTTTTCTACTTTTACTGTGACCACAAAATAATGTGGTTTTCCTGTCCTCCTCCTCATCAACAACATCTAGATCTCAGATCTCAGTGAAATTCAGTGGCACGGTGGCTCGACACGTTCATTCATTCATTCTGAAGCCAAACAGGTTGCATGAAGCCACTGCGCATGCTCAGCAGGCTCATTCATATGCAAAATGATTCCATTTTCGGTAGAAAGTGGGCGTGTTGAGGGCGGGACACCAGGCGGATTCACGTGCGCAGCCTTCCAGCTGGACTGTGATTTATAAAGAGAACCTTACGTGGAAGTCTGCGTGCACGCGGTTTTATAGATCCGGATTTTTTTTTGCGCCCGGCATTTTCGGCTTTTGAGCGTACGTGCACTTTTAGTATGAATCCTACGCACTCCATTTTAAATGAGGCCCCAGGACCAGAACACACCAGGGACCTCCTGACCCAGTATGAACCTTCCAGACCCCTCAAGTTTTTATCAGTTCCCAGAGTCAGAACCAGACATGGAGAAGCTGCATTCAGCTTCTATGCTCCAGTTGTCTGGAATGAAAGATCCTCGCGTTCGTTTGTCTGGTGCACTATAAGAAAACCAGGAAACAGAATCAAATGTTAATCCAAGTTTTTATTATATCATGCACAATATTTTTCAGCTATTGTCATCAATCCAGTCATATTTATACTGAAAAAGGGAGGTGTTTTGTACGTTATATGATGTTGAACCTTATCTGGGAGTTCAACTGCAGTGAAAGAAACTTAAACATGTCACACTTGCAGCCATATATTTTCTGTTGTCTATCTCTAATCCGACATCCCAATCTACGACAACCAAAACCCAGAGAAAAACAGGAGGGGACCCATCAATGTTAAACATCTGTTCCTCTTCACCGTACTCACCTAAAGAAGAACTCAGATAATCAGTCTGCTCATAAAAACAGCAGGTGGTTCTGCGCTGAGAGCAACCATCAGTGTACAATCTTATAGAAAAAGCCCTCATACTTTTAAATATTTCATAAAATCCTAACAGGAACAAACTCCCAGAAGCCTCAGATCAGCTCAGGGCCTGATTTACTAAAGGTTTGCGTGCGTAAAAACGTGTGCAAACTTGACAGCACCCGCAAACCAATGTGCCAGCTGATCTACTAACAGCGTGCAAAGAGGACTGCGCCTCTCAAATGCGCAAAATAGCACACGCTGTTCATTTAGTACTTTTGCCCTGATGAATAATCAATATGGGGCGTACCCGGCAGAGAGCGCTAAATACTGTGAGGGGAAAATGCAAATAGGTTCATTTACCACACGCAATGAGATTTACCAAGCCTGAAAGTAATTGCGGGGATTGTGATTGCGTCTGTATTTAATACGTTGGAAAGGAAGGTGCTAATCTGCCCAGCATTACGCACCGATGGCTGCTGTTATTGTGGCAAGGAGGCGACATCGCCAAAATCAAAGAATATGCAGAGAGAGAGTCTTTATTCTGCTGCATGCTATTTTAAAAATGGTTGCACAAGTTTTATTAAAGGCCACTTTTTCTTTAGTTCTTCGCCTTATATCTTGCCACCTTCTTTTAACCTCATCTGCCGTTCTTTTTGTCTTAGCAACTGCATTTATTCTATCGCAGATTTTCTCCCATATTGCGTTTCTTTTGGTAATGTTTAAATTTCTTTGCTGTAGTTCATGAATGTGTTTATTTGCCTCTTCCACTAATATCTCTAACTCCAACTCGTCAAATTTCATTTTGCTCTTGCGACTATCCTGCTTTCCATCCAGACTCTCCATGGCGCAAACCGTAAGACACGCAACACCTCATTTAAATACTGCGGTTTGCGCCTGTTATCAATTGCGCAAGCAATCTTAGTTGATCATCCGCAAAACACACAACAACAGCACGTGCAAACTTTTTCAGTGCACACGCAATTTAGTACTCTTTATTTAGGATCTTAGTAAATCAGGCCCTCAGTGTATTTAAACCCAGGTTAAAGTCTCACCTGTTCTCAGCTCCAAACCTGCAGTTCCAAAAATGTATCATATTTTAACTATTGATTTCATCTATTGTTCGTATTTTTCTCTTTTTGGTTTGGATGTTAAATCATGCTTATTATTTATGTTTTAATGTCTTTGTAAAGCGATCACTCTGTTGTTAAAGTGTGCTGTAGAAATAGACTTGCCTTGCCACATTGTTTGAAGCACTTGAAGAATTTACAGTTTCTATCTCTGATTGTGAGTCTGTACCAGCGGTGAGGAGGATCCGGCAGGTGATGCCCCCTGCTGGTTGCTGGTGTTGAGAATCTGCAGAGACATCC
The DNA here is from genome assembly GCF_033807715.1 of Cololabis saira. NCBI lineage: Eukaryota > Metazoa > Chordata > Actinopteri > Beloniformes > Belonidae > Cololabis > Cololabis saira. The sequence goes on along the minus strand of NC_084591.1, from coordinate 49,278,033 downwards.
GGATGGTTAATGAGCCTCCAGAGTATCTACACATTTCACAGGTAATATAGCGGTTTATGCAACTTATGCATTCGACATTTAGAGAATTGAGATTTGTATCTGACATCAATGTTTTGTTGACAAGGTAGACAACATAGACTTTTTTTGTCTTTTGTAGGTGACAGTGTGTGGTTTTTGTTGAAACCCAAACACAGCTGTGTAAATGATGAATTAAAAACACACAAACAGAATCTGACTTTATGTGTGTGACTAAAACATTGATTGAAATAGCTGGAAGTCGTTCACTCAAATCAAAATGTGGCAGTTCGGTGGAGTTCATTTCATTTTTTCATTTTATTCTTTATTTCATTCGAAAAAATAAAACAAACAATTCAATACAAATACAAATATAAATGTTCATAAATTGTGAATGAAAAGGGAGCAGAAAGAAGAAGAATCTTATCTAATCTGCCCCTTTTTCCAAGAAATAAATTCACAAATAACATAAATTAAAAATTTAAAAAACAACAACTAAAAATAAAATAAAATAACTGCTGTCTAGGGGTATGTCAATCAAACTTAACTAACATATTTCATTATATTTACTTAACATACAGGCTTTAATTGTTCTTTTGAATGTAATGTTTGATTTGGATTCTTTGTTTTCTTTATTCAGATTGTTCCATAAACTGATTCTTTTCACAGAAACACAACGTTCCATCAATTTAGTCCTGAATCTTGGTTTAAAAAAAATCTCTGTTCCTTTTAAGTTATACTTGCTTTCTCTTTTTTCAAATTTTTTCTGAATGTTGATTGGTAAAGTTTTTGTATGAGCTTTAAACATAATTTGCAGAATACTGTAGTCTACTAATTCATGAAATTTCAACAATTTTAACTGAAGGAATAATTGATTTGTTGGATCTCTATATCATTTTCTACTGACTATTCTTATGGCTCTTTTTTGCAAAATGAAAATTGACTGAATATAAATGTTTTACAGGCATTTCCCCAAACTTCAACACAGTAGGTCAAATATGGAACAATCAGAGTGTTATATAAAATGTACAATGCTTTGTTGTCCAAGAGTTGTGCAGTTCGCTATCATTTATCTTACTGATAATCTAAAGGGACAAAGTCACGTAAATCCTAGCTGATCCAGCGATGGTAAACGCTTTCGAGCTGCTCAAAGCTGCTGGTTTGGTCATCACTTCACAGATGGATCTACGGCTCCTGCAGGACTACATTCATCCAGGAAGGTTTCTCAATGACAAGACCGAGGACAATTTTATGAAGTTTAATGAAAAACAAATCATGAGAATTTAAGTCATATTTTATTTTCTATGTTATTTAACCTTTAGTTAACCAGGTCGGTGCCGTTGAGATACAATGAGCTCTTTTTCAAGGGAAGCCTGGCCAAGACAGCAGCCAGAGAAACATTACAAGTGCAGCAATTCAAAACAGACACCACCAACTCACTCAATAAAATAAATAAATGAAATACTCAACACTCAACAAGATACATAAAAATGTGTGATAGATTAAAACACAAGATGAAGAATTTACATTAAAACAACAAGTGTGAAAAGTAGCTGCTGCAAGATCCTTCATAACGGCTTTTAAAGTTTCCAACAGTGATGATCCTTCACATTTAGTGTCTTCTGTAGGGAGTTCCAGGCAGCAGGTGCAGAGTACTTAAAACAGTGTTTACCTAGATCACATATTATCACATATTATCACAACTCCACTGTTTTTCTTACCTCCAGAAGAAAGAGCAAGCTGCAGATGCATCGGAGACCCTGATAAACGCCTCTCACATTTCACTTAAACAGTGGTGAAGAAAACAAGAGGCTCTTGTCATCACATTTATTATCTGTTTACCACTTTATTGTTAATTAAAACCCCACTTCAATGATGAAAACAACAAAAAAACTGTTGTTTATGTGTCATAGTTGTCAGAATTTACATGAAGATCACATTATAATTACTACTTTCTTCTCACTCACCAACCCTGAAAAGGAAATGTTGATAACAACACCACAGTTTTAAGACACTCCATTCAATTAAATTCAACTTTATTTATATTGCGTCTAATACAACAAAAGTTGTCCTGCCGAAGGCCAGACTGGGGGGTCGGGGACGTTAACAGCACAGCAGGCAGGTGGAAGCAGCAGCAGGATGACCGGGGGTGGGGACAGCAGGCAGGTGGAAGCAGCAGCGGGATGACCAGGGGTGGGGACAGCAGGCAGGTGGAAGCAGCAGCGGGATGACCGGAGGTGGGGACAGCAGGCAGGTGGAAGCAGCAGCGGGATGACCGGGGGTGGGGAACGCAGGCAGGTGGAAGCAGCAGCGGGATGACCGGGGGTGGGGACAGCAGGCAGGTGGAAGCAGCAGCGGGATGACCGGGGGTGGGGACAGCAGGCAGGTGGAAGCAGCAACGGGATGACCAGGGGTGGAGACCGCAGGCAGGTGGAAGCAGCAGCGGGATGACCGGGGGTGGGGACAGCAGGCAGGTGGAAGCAGCAGCGGGATGACCGGGGGTGGGGAACGCAGGCAGGTGGAAGCAGCAACGGGATGACCAGGGGTGGAGACCGCAGGCCAGCACGCAGCTCCCGAAGCTCCGGCCCAATCAGCAAGTCCCAGGTTAGGTTCAGGTTCGGGGAAAGGTTGAGAAGGGGCAGGGCCAGGGAGAGGAGTCTTGAGGGACAAATCTCTCCCCCGCCTGACCGGGCCGTTACCCTGCCCCTCTCACTCCCACGCTGCAGGTTCCGGTGTTGTGCATTCAGAGATGCTCTTCCCCACCAGTGAGTGAGAGCTTCTTAGAATGCAGACGGATTAGACTGGTATGGTACTCAGCGGAGGACCTGGCGGGGGCGATGGGTGAGGGGAGCGGAGGGTGTGGAGGCTGCGTGAGGATCAGGGTGGGGAAGGGGGTGTTGCAGGAGTCTGGAGGGGCCTGGAGATGAATAGCTGACATGGAACTACAGGGACCTGAGTGCTGTCAAACTGTCAGAGACAGCCCTCCGCTCACACACTGGGAATGCTAATTAGGCACGTTGCATTGTGTGTGTTGGGCTCACGAGTTAGAAATGCAGACATGACGGAGAAACGGCTATCGAGGAATAAATCCATCCATCAGGCCTGCAGGGATCTTTCCCAGCTCTCTCTGGGGAGGTAAAAGGCAGAAGTTCACCTGGACAGCACACCACTTCATCGGAGGGTCACATGCTCACTCATACAGCTCATTTACATTAGGCAGTTAACCTGACGGACATGTTTTGGCCTGTGGGACGAAGCTGGAGTACCCAGAGAGAGGACGGTATCCTTTTAACTAAAATAAAACCCCAAAATACTCTTCCCAAAAGCTGGGCCTGGCCCTCGCGTCTGGTCCCGCCTCATGAGGGTCAAAACTGGTCCCCACCAGAGCTGGTAGAGGAGCCAAAAATTGTACTCAAGTAAAAGTACTGTTACTTCAGAATAATATTACTCAAGTAGAAGTAAAAATAGTCATCCATATAATTACTTGAGTAAAAGTAAAAAAGTACTTGGTGAAAAAACTACTCAAGTACTGAGTAACTGTTGAGTAACATCTGATTTATTTTTTTAACACAACCATTCAAACAGACAAAAGTACAAAATAATCATCTTCAGGCAAATTAAATCAATAAAATAAATTTAAATAAAAAATAGCTTAAATTAAAATAATCTTAAAGTAAATTCAAGTACTTTAATAAATAATAAAATAAATAAAATAATAACAGAATAAAAAAATTAATTAAGCACAAGTAGCACAAAATTTCAAGCCTTTGTACTTTTCTTTTTTAACCAGCAGAACTAGAACAAACATGAACTCATAGAAACTCTGTGTGTGTTTGAGTCTGTGTAAATGTGACAAAACATGCAAAAACTAACATTTTTCCCAAAGAATCACCAGTGATGTCATGAGATTGATGCATACGCGGATAAAAGGGATAAAAGAAAAGTAACAGCTCAACGTAGCCTAATGTAGCGGAGGAAGAGGAACAGTTTCTTCTTCACAAATCTACTCAAGTAAAAGTACAAAGTATAGTGATTCAAAACTACTAAGTACAACATTTCCCAAAACTTACTCAAGTAAATGTAACGGAGTAAATGTAACTCGTTACTACCAGCTCTGGAGCCAACTATTCAATTCAGTTGTAATGTCTCTCCATACAGCCGACCAGGGCCGGCCCAAGCCTCTATTACTGCCAATAATACTGATTATTGATCATTCACACACCCACTATAAACTTATTTCATGTTCTCCCCTGTCATTACAAATACACTTGTAAAACTAGATGTAAGAACTTTTTGTTGTAGTTAGATTGTAATCCACAGTGATTTAGACCATGGAAGCAACAACAGATTAACAAACTAAAAAATCTTTCAATTAATATTTTGCAAAGTCAGCAACTGCCCCTACTGGCCACACAGAGAAGCAACAGGTCAAAGGTCAGAGAGCTGCACAGTTGCAGCAGTGTTGTTTCATCATTCTACTGTCAGCCTGGCAGGTGTTTACCATCTATGGTTTTTAATCTGAAATGGGAGAAAATTCAGCTACAAGAGCGGCCTGGGGTTGATTTACACTTAATATTTAAAGTGATATAGTACTAAGTGTGATACTGAGTGTCATCTTAACAAAATAGAAACATAGAAACAAAATAATCAAATAGATCATTTATAAACTATTTACTGTAAACACGTTATGTACTTTATTTTTGGTTTTAAATAAAGTGCAGTGTGCAATGTGCAACAACAATTTGAAGTGGAACAACAACAATTAAGTGCAACAACAAAGTACTACAAAAACTACAACTATAATTAATATCACTCAACTTAGATAAACAGAACCTCTTATATGTTCTCCATATAAGAATAAATTCAGTCGTCTACTCTAGTCTGTTAACATAATATTGTTTATGTAATAATATTAGTGATTGTGTTTTTGTACAATCACATACCTTTGATAATGTATGAATCATCACTTACACTAAAAAAAATATATATATATATTTTTTTTTTAAACTCTTTTTTTTAAGCCCTAGAGGTCAGCAGCCGCTTAGTTCGCTTATGCCTTGGGCCCGCTCTGCAGCCGTGTAGGTTAGTATCAGTACTGGAGTTGAGGGGGTTGAGGGGGGATGGCATCCCCTCCTGAAATAAAAACGGTCCAAATCATCCCCCCCTGAAATAAAAACGGTCCAAATCATCCCCCCTGAAATAAAAACGGTCAAAATCATCCTCCCTATAATAAAAACGGTCCAAATCATCCCCCCTGAAATAAAAACGGTCCAAATCATCCCCCCTGAAATAAAAACGGTCCAAATCATCCCCCCTGTAAAACTGCCATCCCTCCTTTCCATCCCTTATGTCATTTCATCAATGAATGTGGTTTTACTGCTATTTCAACATTTAGAGTCATCACCAGAAAAATAACACCAGAAAAATAACTTATTTGACAATTTTCACCTGTTTCAGGTAAATTTTCACTTGAAATTAGTAGAAAAATCTGCCAGTGGGACAAGATTTATCTTCTTATTACAAGCAAAAAAATCTTGTTCCACTGGCAGATTTTTCTACTTATTTCAAGTGAAAATCTACTTGAAACAGGTGAAAATTGTTGTTTTTTCCAATGATGAGTCTTGTTTTTCAATTTCAATTTTCAATTTTATTTATATAGCGTCTAATACAACAGAGTTGTCTCTAGACGCTTTACAGAGACCCATACCCAGAACATGACCCCCGAGCAGTTATTACATAAACAATGGCAGGTAAAAACTCCCCTAGTGGGAGAAAAACCTTAAGCCAAACAGTGGCAAGGAAAAACTCCCCTTTAGGAGGGAAGAAACCTTGAGCAGGACCAGGCTCATCAGGGGGGACCCTCCTGCCGAGGGCCAGACTGGTGGGTCAGGGACGGCAACAGCACAGCAGGCAGGTGGAAGCAGCAACGGGATGACCGGGGGTGGGGACCGCAGGCCAGCACACAGCTCCCGAAGCTCCGGCCCAATCAGCAAGTCCCAGGTTGGGGTGCAGGGTCAGGAAAAGACTTGTGCTCCGTAATGCAAGCTACAAGCCACCCATGGCCACCTGCAGGACAAAAGAGAGAAAAGGGAGGAGAAGGGGGGGGCAGCAACGGGATGACCAGGGGTGGGGACCGCAGGCCAGCACGCAGCTCCCGAAGCTCCGGCCCAATCAGCAAGTCCCAGGTTGGGGTGCAGGGTCAGGGAAAGACTTGTGCTCCGTAATGCAAGCTACAAGCCACCCACGACCACCTGCAGGTTCCGGTGTCCGGCAAAGGATGCTGCAACATGGACAAAAGAGAGAAAAGGGAGGAGAAGGGGGGGGCCAGCACAAGAAACCACAGGAGCGACTCTAACACACTAAAGTTTACACTACCTAGAGATTTACCAACACCAGCTAGAGGTTTACTAAACACTAACTATAGGCTTTACTAAACAGAAATGTTTTAAGTTTAGTTTTAAAGGTGGAGGTGGTGTCAGCCCCCTTAACCCAGATTGGAAGTTGGTTCCATAGTAGTGGCGCCTGATAGCAGAACGCCCGCCCTCCAAATCTACATTTAGATACTCTAGGAACTACAAGTAAACCTGCACTCTGAGAACGGAGAGCTCTGACAGGAACATAAGGCACTATCAGGTCTTGCAAATAATGCGGAGCTAAGCCGTTTTGGGCTTTATACGCAAGTAATACAATTTTAAATTGGATTCTGAATTTTACGGGTAACCAATGGAGCGACGCTAACACTGGAGAGACGTGGTCTCTCCTGCTGATTCCTGTCAGTACTCGTGCTGCTGCATTTTGGATCAGCTGGAGCCTATTCAGCAAATTACTTGGACATCCTGCTAACAACACATTACAGTAATCTAGTCTAGAAGATACAAACGCATGAACTAGTTTTTCTGCATCACTCTGTGAGAGGATTTTCCTAATCTTTGCAATATTACGGAGATGGAAAAAGGCTATTTTACAAACCTGATTGACATATGGTTTAAACGACAAATCCTGATCGAAAATAACACCAAGATTTCTCACAGTTGCACTGGAAGCCATCGCAACACCATCTAATCCCTTCCTAAGATGCTCTGGACCAAGAATGATAACCTCTGTTTTATCTGAATTTAGAAGCAGGAAATTTCTGGACATCCAGTCCTTGATGTCCCTAAGACATGCCTGAAGTTTAACTAACGGTTCTGTTTCATCCGGCTTCATAGACAAATAGAGCTGCGTATCATCAGCATAACAATGAAAGTGTATGCCGTGATTCTGGATTATACTTCCCAACGGCTGCATGTATAAACTGAACAAGATTGGCCCTAGCACTGAACCCTGCGGAACACCATAACAGACCCTTGACTGTTCTGAAGAAACCTCATGTACATGAACAAACTGGAACCTGTCAGATAGGTATGATTTGAACCAACATAGAGCTGTCCCTTTAATCCCAACAACATGCTCTAACCTGTGCAGTAAAATGCCATGATCTATAGTGTCAAAAGCAGCACTGAGGTCCAGTAGAACCAGTATGGACACTAATCCCTTATCTGAGGCCATAAGGAGGTCATTCGTGACTCGAACAAGTGCTGTCTCTGTGCTATGATGCATTCTGAACCCTGACTGAAAGACTTCAAACAGATCATTTCTATACAAATAGTCACATAACTGGCTTGAAACTGCCTTTTCCAGAATTTTAGACACAAATGGAAGGTTGGAAATTGGTCTATAATTAGCTAAGGTGTCTGGGTCAAGAGAAGGTTTTTTAAGTAAAGGTTTAATTACTGCGACTTTGAAAACCTGTGGTACATATCCTAAACTTAGGGATAAGTTAATTTGGTCCAGTATTGTCGTACCAATAAGAGAAAAAATATGTTTGAATAGACGAGTCGGGATGGGGTCTAACATACATGTGGTTGACTTAGCTCTATTAACGAGTGAAGTCAGCTCAGGGAGGTCTATAGGATCAAAACAGTCTAGAGACAAGTCAGAGCCTAGGGAAGTCGCTAAAGCTGAAGAAACACCTACAACCGGCTGGTTGATTTCTTCTCTAATTCTCGCGATTTTACTGTTGAAGAAGCCCATAAAGTCCTCACTACTGAGAGCTGCAGGAATGCACGGCTCAACAGAGTTGTGACTCTTTGTCAGCCTGGCTACAGTGCTGAACAGAAAACGTGGGTTACTTTTGTTATCCTCTATCAACGTTGAATAATAAGCTGTTCTGGCTTTGCGAATGGCTTTTTTATATACTATTAGAATATCTTTCCATTCACGATGAGAGTCTACAGACCTACAAGAGTACCACTTCCTTTCCATTTTACGCACGTTTTGTTTCAACATGCGGATATCTGAATTATACCAGGGAGTTAAGCTCCTGTGGCTAGAAACCCTCCTTTTCAAAGGAGCAACTTCATCTAAAGCTGAATGCAACAAATCAGCAGTGTTACTAGCAAGGAAATCAACATCTGCAGAGGTAGAACCCAGGTCACTGGCCTCGACTACATCACTATTTCGCACTGTCGTAAGATAAGCAATGGCCTCCCTAAATTTAACAATAACTTCATCAGACAAACATCTGCTAAAATAATACCTCCTATTTTGCACTTCAACATCAACAAAATTAAATTCAAACGTTATTAAGTAATGGTCGGATAAAAGGGAGTTTACAGGTGACACCAACAGACCATCAGTTTCAACACCGTAGGTGAGAACGAGATCGAGAGTATGATTAAAACAGTGCGTCGGTTTATCCACTTTTTGTGAGATACCCATTGATTCTAGAAGAGAATCGAAGGCTAATTTAAGATTATCGCTTTCAACATCCATATGAATGTTAAAATCACCCACTATGATGAATTTATCTGTGCTGATCAATAATCCAGAAAGGAAATCTGAAAATTCAGACAAAAACTCCAGATACGCACCAGCAGGGGGCCGGTACACTACCACTAACACAACTGGCTTCTCTGATTTCCGGCTCGGAAATTTCAGACCAAGCATGAGGCTTTCAAATGTATTATAGTTGCACTTGGGTTCAATTTTTGTTTGGAGACCGGAGTTATAAATTACTGCGACTCCTCCGCCTCGGCCCGTGCTTCTAGGAATGTGATGATTAAAGTAGCCGGGCGGAGTTGATTCATTCAAACTAACATACTCTTCCTCCTGTAACCATGTTTCTGTTAAGCAGAAAATATCACTCCTACTCTCTGTAATTATATCATTTACTAACAGAGACTTAGAGCTTAATGATCGTATATTTAGTAGTCCGCATCTAATTTTTCGGTCTGTAATTGGTACCAAATGTGCATTGGTTTTAATTTTTACAAGGTTATCTTGGTTAACGCCTCTATAACGCTGCACCTGGTGAACTTTTGGAGGGCGGGGAACTGCAACCACTTCTATTTTGCTAGGCAAAGGTTAGCTAGCTAGGTTTTAAGTGTAATGAGATTTTTTTTACTAAAATGAGACATTTTAACTAGAAATAAGACAAATATTCTTGTTAAGATTTTGAGTTTTTTCAGTGATCCATTTTACTTATCCTGTGAAGGACAGAGTCATATTGATAAGTTCAGAAAAGTGTTTTTTATTGTTGTGTTTTGATGTATTTGATGTAAGCCCAGTGGATATTTAAAGCTTACAGAAGGCTGCATTTAACTGCTGCTATGTCATTCCTGCAGTATTTCTGCAGGTGTTTTGGTCACTGCTATTATTTGTAATATATTATATTATTTGTAATCAGCACAAATTATCTGTCCCCATATGATAAAATCCACCACCCCCCCTGATTTATTTTGAAAGTCCTTTCCTGGTACGGGAGACATCCAGCATCAAATGCACCGAATGGAACAAAACTGCCATCTCAAGGATTTTTCTGCAGTTAAATGAATCAGTGATTCATGATGACTATTTATTTATTCATTTTTAAATGTGTGTTGATTTTGTCAAGAGAATAAAAAATACACAAACCAAAATGTCAATTTTTTCAAGTATTCAATTCATGTAAAAGTTTGTCTGTGAGTGAGGGACGTGCCCGGAGCATCACCGGAGTCGCCTGAAGTCACTCTGACTATGAACTTTATCAAAATGGACAGTTTTAGGCCTAAACTTAAAGGTGAAACTTAAAGGTAAACCCTGAACACAAACTGGTTCCATAAGAGAGGAGTCTGATAACTGAAGGCTCTGCCTCAATCTTTTATCCACCAGAAAACCTACAGGTTGAAAATCCTCCATCACATGACTTGATCTATCTGGAAGCAATTTCTGCCTCTGCAGACAGTTTTTTTTTTAATAAAACTATGTAGACAGTGTTGGTAAAATGGATGCTACTATTAATACTACTACTAATAATAATGATAATAATAATACCATGTGCTATGCCAAACAGAGAAAAACACATTTTCACACATAAATATATATATATATATATATATATATATATATATATATATATATATATATATATATATATATATATATATATATATATATATATATATATATATATATATATATATATATATATATATATATATATATATATATATATATATATATATATATATATATATATATATATATACACAGGACTGTCTCAGAAAATTATAATATTGTGATTT
>NC_084591.1:49134914-49262414 GCF_033807715.1 Cololabis saira | reverse complement strand
AGCTGTTTTGGTCACTGCTATTATTTGTAATATATTATGTTATTTGTAATCAGCACAAATTATCTGTCCCCATATGATAAAATCCACCATCCTCCCTGATTATATTTTACAACTCGAGTACTGGGTAGAAGTGCCAACTGCGTGACAGACTGCCCGTCTTTTTAGGACCAAAGTCTTGTCTTTAGAGGTAGAGCCGGATATCTGGGGTTTCAGGTTATCAATCACGTGAACTGATGACGGACGAAGGTTAAGTTTGCAGATGAACTGTATACGGCTTCATTATAAAGTCACCAAAAACCTTTTTATCTGTCTGTGATGATTCGAGGTTTCACCAGAGTTCCTGGTAAAAGGTCATGTACCCTTCTGTGATAACAGGCATTAATATGGAAAAGTACATTAAGATTTTATAGCAACATATGCTGCCTTCAGGACCGGATCTTTTCCAGGGCAGTCCATGCATTTTTCAACAAGACAGTGCAAATCCAGATTGTGCATAAATTAAAAAGGCATGGTTGAGGAAGAAGAGGATGCGATTCTGCTGTCCCAAACGGGGAATTTGCTAAAAGGGAAAATATGAAAACTAAGCCCATTCTTTTGTACACCTTAAGATGGATTTGCAAGAAGAATGAGACAAAATAACTGAAATAATTTATAGCTTGCTTATTTCTTGAAGCCAAAAAGCTTTTTTAGTGTCGTGAGATTTCTTTAATTTCCCAACATATTTTTGGAATGTGTTACAGGCTTAAAATGCATAAATGTAATATACAATAGACATAAGTAAACAAAGTGAAGAGAAAAACATGAAACATCTTGGGTACATCTCGTCTGAAAGATATCTTATATTAGAACCTCCATTGTTGGTGTGTTTGCTGTTCTAACTGCTCACACCAGTTTCTTTTAGTCCAACTTTGTATTTAAAGCCCAGCGTCTCTTTTATTGGCTGGTAGGTGTTTGTGTCAGGTTTTTAGCTGTCATCCTGTTCCCTGTGTCGCTGCGTCCTGCCAGCTCTCCCCGGGGCTTTCCTGCGGTGTAGGAAGACATTTCCAGTATTGCTTGCTTCTACATTTTGGTCTTACCTACACCTCAACATAGAGTGCATTTACATGGGAAGTTAATTCCTCTTAAATTCAGAATTAGAAATTAAATCCGATTTAAAATGAGTAAAAATGACCGTATAAACACCTAATTCCGAATAAAAATGGCCATTCCAAATTAAACTTAATTCCGAAGTAAGTGGCTGGTTTATTCTGATTTTAAATCTGAATAGAATAATTCCGCAATCATGTATTCACTCATTCCGCTTTAAATTAATTCCGGTCTTTCTTTCTGCTCGTTCCCTCGCCCGTCTGTCTCCATGACGCTTATATTCCGCGCTGGGCTGGTTTTCAATTCAATTCAATTCAATTTTATTTAAAAAGGGACAGTGTACAGTTAAAACATAAATGTTGCCATCTGATGCACTGTACCAGATTATAGCTTTAAGCTAATTTGCATCTGCAGTCCCTTGGCAGGTCACAATAAAAAAGAAATACATTAACAAGTAATACAATACCAAGAAAAATACACGGCTATTTAGAACACAATTTAAAACAACATGGCTGCACACATCTGCGTGCAATCCCCCCCACCCTGACACGCACCCACCCATCCACCCCTTATCCCACATACACACACCCAGAAGAGAGCCCAAATGAATGGTTACAGAGCTGAGCTGCTTTTATCAGATTTTTCAGGTTGGCTTTAAAGACTCTGAGAGAGCTACTGCTCCTTACAGTATCAGGTAAGGTATTCCACTGGTTTGTGGCTCTTACAGAAAAAGCTGATTGCCCAGTTACAGTGCGGCGAAATGGTATAGTGCAATCTAGTATTAAGGATATCCTAGTGGACCTGATGGAGCTTAACGGGCGAGTGTGAACAAAGTCACACAATGGCTGTGGGGCCAAACCATTTACAATTTAAAAACCAAACAAAGTTCCAAATAGACGCAGTCGTTTGCACAATCGTTTTAAAGTCTTATACTGATAATAATTCCATGCTGATGTGCCAAAAGATTAAGTATTTCCTTATTTGTGAAACTGATACCAAAATATAACTTCACAAGATGCTCAATATTCCTCATTTTAACACAGATGTTCTTCCTGTTAGAGTTCTCATAAATTACCACTTTATTCTCATAATACTACGACTTTATTCTCATAATATTATAACTTTATTCTCGCAACATTATGACTTTATTCTCGTAATTTCCGATTTTTTTTCTGTCTTAGTTTGGCCCTAATACTCCGTCGTACATTAGATGTCAGTACACTGCAGACGTTTTATTTTTTCATCGTGTACTTGTGACTATACAGTACATGTGTGTTTTTTCCAAATACGGAGTCATACACTTGTCTCCAGGAACATTGGTTTCTTTTATAAATGTTAAAAAGATGTAAAAACGTTAAAAATTGGACACTGATAGTGCCTGACTTTGATGTGTGCGTGTGTGTGTGTGTGTGTGTGTGTCTGTGTCTGTGTCTGTGTGCGTATGTGGGTGCGTGTGTGTGCGGGTGCGTGTGTGTGTGTGTGTGTGTGTGTGTGTGTGTGTGTGTGTGTCTGTGTGCGTATGCGGGTGCGTGTGTGTGCGGGTGCGTGTGTGTGTGTGTGTGTGTGTGTGTGTGTGTGTGTGTGTGTGTGTGTGTCTGTGTGCGTATGCGGGTGCGTGTGTGTGCGGGTGCGTGTGTGTGTTTGAGCCTGGAGCCTTGCAGTGATCTGGGTTTAATTTGACCAGTCAGCCGGTCGAAGCCGGGGCTTCAGCAAATATGTGTGTGTGAGTGTGAGGGCTGGCCTTGGAGTTGAGGTGAGGCAGAGATCAATGCGGAGGCAAACAGAAAGGTTGAGAAAAAAACCTGCCGTCCTCCGCCTTCTCTCCCTCATCCTTCTTTAGCTCGCTACCCTCCTCTTGTTCTTCAGCCGCTCCCCAATACTTTCCTTTCCCAGAGCTAATAACAAGTGTGTGTGTGTGTGTGTGTGTGTGTGTGTGTGTGTGTGTGTGTGTGTGTGTGTGTGTGTGTGTGTGTGTGTGTGTGTGTGTGTGTGTGTGTGTGTGTGTGTGTGTGTGTGTGTGAGAGGAAAACCTATAAAGAGGAAAGCTTGATTGATCGCAAGCTAATAGCCAGAGTTAAGTCTCTGGCGCTCTCTGACTGACTGACTGACTGACTGGACAATATGCTTCCAGCCAAAACAAAAGCGAGGAGGTCCATCCATCTCCGGCAGCCTCAGCCTCTCAAACACAGAAAAACATCCATGTATAACGCGCCGTATATGATGAACGCACGAAAATAAACCTGAATACATCAACCTCTAAAGTGACTGAATCAGCACTGGCGTGCGCACGCGTGTGGGGGAGTGTGATGCAGCCCAACAGACAATAGTAATATCCATCCTGCAGGGTTTTAATTGGCTGGACGCTCATTACTAATACGATCACTATGGATCTCTGTGTTCTCTGTGGATTAACGTGTGAGTCTGCTGTGTGAGTGTGTGTGTGTGTGTGTGTTCGTGTAGGCGAGCAGTGCTGATTTCACTCTGCTGTTGTTTCGTGTCACTACACACACAGAGGCAGTGGGTACTGTAAATGTGTGCGTACAATACAAGGTCACGCCTCGGGGTAACTTTGCTGACATACACACACCTGCGAGTGTGGTCTCTGATCTTGTGACTTGCTGTCAAGGTAACTGTCATCAAGCCCGATGACTGATCAAAGAGGTATCCGACGGGACGGAGTGAGAACAAACATACCTGATCTGTCATGCACACCAGCAGGGTGACAGTGCGCTACGACAAAGACTCTCAACGTCTTTCTCATCCCTGGCAGATTAACAGCAGTTTTTTATGCTGAGCTTTGAAGCAGATGGATTACAAAAACAAAAAATCTGTTTAAATGCACACAGAGCACAGATGTGTGCGTCTCAAGGGATGATTGGCATTGGTTCAAGAACATAGCACAGCTCTGTCACCTCGTCTGGCGCCACCATCGTTCAGATGTTCAGGGTTGTGTCACATCACAGACCCAGATCGGAGAAAGAAGTGTTGTGCTTTCCATTTGTACTTGGAAGTCAGAATTCCGTCGTTCCTAATTGGAAGTTTCAACCAGAATGGACCCGGTGGTTGGAAATCTAACTGGGATAGTTTGAGTTTCCTCTGCTGGTTGCGAAGAGCATCTCTGAATGCACAACACCGGAACCTGCAGCAAGGGAGTGAGAAGGGCAGGGTAACAGCCCAGTCAGGCGGGGGAGAGATTTGTCCCTCAAGACTCCTCTCCCTGGCCCTGTCCCTTTTCAACCTTTCCCCGACCCTGCACCCCAACCTGGGGCTTGCTGATTGGGCCGGAGCTTCGGGAGCTGCGTGCTGGCCTGCGGTTCCCACCCCCGGTCATCCCGCTTCTGCTTCCACCTGCCCTGCGGTCCTGCCAGTCTGGCCTTCGGCAGGATGGTCCCCCCTTATGAGCCTGGTCCTGTTCAAGGTTTCTTCCCTCCTAAAGGGGAGTTTTTCTTGCCACTGTTTGGCTTAAGGCTTTTCTCCCACTAGGGGAGTTTTTACCTGCCATTGTTTATGTAATAATTGCTCTGGGTTTATGTTTCTAGGTCTCTGGAAAGCGTCTGGAGACAACTTTTGTTGTATTAGACGCTATATAAATAAAATTGAATTGAATTGAATTGAACTGAATTGATTTGAGAAAACTCATCTTCAGCAACTCTGGAATCCAACATGGCTGATACTCTCATCAATAAAGTAAAGACGCAGTTAAGTTTGTTTGAATTACACATGTACTTGTTTGCTTGCTATCAGTGGGACATGTTGCTGTCTATGTAACATAACACCTTTTGGTCTCAGTGAGTTTTGTTAACAGCAGCAGCTAATCCACTGACAAATGCGACAAATGTCATGCCTCCTCCTGCAATCTAACCCATATGTTCTACTCTTGCCCACTACTTTCTCAGTTTTGGTTGAATTATTTTGACACCATGTCAAAAATACTTTCAGTGAATATAAAAGTCTCCCCCCATGTTGCCGTATTCGGGCTCCCAGTGGACCATAGCCGGTTTACTTCAACTCAACTAGACATTTTAGCTTTTACTTCCTTACTGGCAAAACGCCTCCTTCTTCTCCACCGGAAATCGACTAAGGCTCCTCTAGTACTAGTAGTAGAGTACTCTAGTACTACAGTACTCTAGTACTCAGTGGCTCAACGATACCATGTTTTTTCTGAAGCTGGAAAAAAACAGATACTCAATGAAAGGTAGCTCTAACCAATTTTATAACAGGTGGCTTCCCTTTCTTACATTCTTCCTCTCTCCAGTCCCTGCCCCCTGAGTGACGGACGCCCCCCTCCCTTTTTCTCTCTTTCTTCTTGCTTTTTATTTATTTGTTTACTTTTTCTTTGTTTTTTGTTTTGCTTTGTTGTTTTTTTCCTTTTTATTCATCTATTTTTTAATTTATACTGTGTAGCTTTAATACTTAATTATTACTTAAAATAATGTTCAGTTAATTATTAGGCCCCGAGCACTTACAGTGGGAAGGCCCTATTGTATCTGTAGGAATTTCTTTCTTTCTTTCTTTCTTTCTTTCTTTCTTTCTTTCTTTCTTTCTTTCTTTCTTTCTTTCTTTCTTTCTTTCTTTCTTTCTTTCTTTCTTTCTTTCTTTCTTTCTTTCTTTCTTTCTTTCTTTCTTTCTTTCTTTCTTTCTTCTCTCGGTCAATCTACGCACCTACTCTCAACTATGGTCATGAACTTTGGGTAGTGACCGAAAGGACAAGATCGCGGATACAAGCGGCCGAGATGAGTTTCCTCCGCAGGGTGGCTGGACGCTCCCTTAGAGATGAGTTTCCTCCGCAGGGTGGCTGGACGCTCCCTTAGAGATGAGTTTCCTCCGCAGGGTGGCTGGACGCTCCCTTAGAGATAGGGTGAGGAGTTCGGTCACCCGGGAGGAGCTCGGAGTTGAGCAGCTGCTCCTTCACATTGAGAGGAGTCAGCTGAGGTGGCTTGGGCATCTGTACCGGATGTACCGGACGCCTCCCTAGGGAGGTGTTCCAGGCATGTCCCTCCTCCCTAGGGAGGTGTTCCAGGCATGTCCCTCCTCCCTAGGGAGGTGTTCCATGCATGTCCCACCGGGAGGAGACCCCGGGGAAGACCCAGGACATGCTGGAGAGACTATGTCTCTCGGCTGGCCTGGGAACGCCTCGGACTCCCCTCGGAGGAACTGGAGGAAGTGTCTGGGGTGAAGGAAGTCTGGGCATCTCTGCTGAGGCTGCTGCCCCCGCGACCCGGGAACGGATAAGCGGCGGACGATGGATGGATGGATGGACCTGTATCATGTTGCAACTTAAAGAAAAGTCTCTTGGCGCCATGGCCGAAACCGAACAGGAAGTCGGCCATTTTGAACATTTTGAATTAATCGCGTAATTTTGGCGCAATTTATGCCATTCCTTCGGTAGTTAATACGACCCGAACCGTATCGTGCACCCAAGTGTGTTATACATCAAAATGTGCGTCTCCATCATGCGACAAAGCGCATTACTTTTTTCTCTTTCAAAAGCGTTACCGTGGCGACGCTAGGCACCAAAAAGCGCGCCCCCCCCCTTCATCTGATTGGTCCATATTTGATAGTTCCCCAAAAGTCACCGAATTTTGCACGCAAGCCAGGACTGGTGATAAATTTGATATTTCATGGTTTGCATTAATGGGCGTTGCCTAATGACTCAATAGCGCCCCCTAGAAAACTTTTCTCTGCCATAACTTTTGAATGGTTTGACATAAAGACTCTGACATAAAGGCTGTGTCATCGGACTCGGTATTGAGTACTTAACCTTCATTGGCCTGAATTAGCCCCACCCCTTCTTCTGATTGGTCAATATGTGATACTTTCGATTTTCTGCAATAACTTTTGAATGGTTCGACATAAAGACTCGTAGGTGGTGTCATCGGACATGGTTTTGAGTTTTTGACCATAATTGGTGCAAATTAGCCCCGCCTCTTCTTCTGATTGGTCGATATTTCATAGTTCCTATTCTCTGCCATAACTTTTGAATGGTTTGACGTAGAAAGTCGTGGGTGGTGTCATTTCTGATATGCTCATGGGGGGTGGTGGCCATGAGTGAAAGGGCTTGTTCATCGCTGCTTGCAGCTTTAATTTATCATTATTTTCGTTGAATTGTGTAATGTTGTGTTCTTAAATCAAGAAAAACATCCTAGGAGGTAGACTGTAAATCTTTTTCTCATTTCATCGAGATGCACAGTATTTTTATGGTGTCAAATATCCTAGATATTGTAGATTACCATACATAAATAATATGATATAATTGATCCCTGTTCTACTGTTCCTTACCCCCTGATAAAAATATTAAAAAAACAAAACAAACAGCAGCAGCTAATCCGACCTCTGGATAGATTCATGGGATACATCCACTGCGACTTCCCCATTAGCATCCATGTTATTTCTGACTTTTCAGCTGGAACACAGTTGACCTGAGTATCCAGCCCTTCACCTTCACCTACCTTCATCTTGAAATAATGCTGCATTTGCTCACACATGGAGAATAGATACTCGTTTCCTCTTTACTTTGCTTTTAAGAGTTAGCACTCATCACCATGATTTACTGTAATTGTTTGTTGCCATAGTAACATTTGCCATATCTCAGTCAGCAGAGATGAAAGCATTTTGACACTTAACTTTCTCGTTACTTTTTTGCTCTGAACATCATAAATCTGCTAAATTCAAGCGTAACGATAAGTTTTAATTTATCATCAAGTACATTATTCAGCAAAAGTCAACAACTGTCTGCATACAAATGTACTAGCAACTTGTGATGTATTTGTGTTGATCATGTCATCCTACATCTCATCATATTATGTTCTTCTTAAATGTAATTTATTGAAATCAAATCATGTAAAAGGAAATTATCTCTTTTTGGTGATGAAGCTGATGATTCTGTAAATCAGCACTTTTAAAAAAAAAAAAAAAGTGTTTCTTCAGGGAAGGAAAGCAGTCAGATATGGAGAACCAGGAGGGTCATGCAATGGGAATTTTTAATTAGGAAATAAAAATATATTACTAAATAGGATGGCAAGTTAGTTCATGAAAACATAGACAAATACTCTAATTTCTTACTCATTGAATATGTTATTTAGCTTTTTGAATTTTTAAACAGGGGTATAAAAGAAAAAGAATTTGAACATTCATTTAGGAATTTATTTTGTTTTCAGGTATTTAAAAAGGTAATTTCACATCTGTTTTCTTTTCCTTACTGCATTATTATACACCTATTACCTATATTGCAGTTTGAGCCTCAAGCAAAAACATGCAACTTTAACAAAACAAATCAGGGGCCTCATTTATAAAAGAGTGTGTAGGATTCATACTAAAAGTGCACGTAAACCCAAAAGCTGAAAATGGCAGGAGCAAAAAAAAATCCGGATTTATAAAACCGTGTGCATGCACACTTGCACGCAATGTTCTCTTTATAAATCACAGTCCAGCTGGAAGGTTGCGCAGGTGAATTCTCCTCATATCCCGCCCTCTGCACACCCACTTCCTACCATAAATGGGCAATGCAAAGTAGTTCATGACTGTATTTGCATATGAATGAACCTGCTGAGCATGCGTAGCGGCTTCCTGCAGCCTGTTTCTGCTGTGCGTCAGGATAAATGAGACGTGTCGAGCCACCGTGCCACTAAATTTCACGGAGACTGAGATGGAGATGTTGTGGATGAGGTGGAGGCAGGAAAACCACATTATTTGGTGGTTACTTGCTGTGCTAAACGCCATGAGTGCCACGGACAGATGGTGCAGAAAAAAAAGAAGTGGTGTGATTTGAAGGTGGAGGCCAAGAGCTACGCAGCCCCTAAAGGGACACAGATTTTTCTATATATATAATGAGTTTTACATGCGTGTGAAACCTTTAAGGTTGATTTATGGTTCCGCGTTACACCAACGCAGAGCCTACGGCGTAGGTGTGCGTCGCTGCGCACCCTACGGCGTAGGCTCTGCGTCGTTTTAACGTGGAACCATAATTTAGGCTTACGCCTACGCGCGTAAAGGTTTCACGCCCGTAAAAATAATTATATTTTAAAAAAAAGTCTGAGTCCCTTTAGGGGCTCCGTAGAGTGGCCCGGCACTCATTTGTTATGTTGTCAGTCACTCTACGGTTGGAAGCGGTGGGTGAAGAGGAGGTTCCCGGCCCGGCGTGTCCTGCACCGCGGCTGCAGCAGCAGCACCAGAGTCAAATGTTTTGTCATTTCCGATTCAAGGTCGTACAAACACTGAAATTAAGTACAGTGCCATGGAAAAGAATATTTGCTCCATGACAGAGTTCTTTTGTTTTTGCCACACTGACATGTGTCAGGACGCGGTTGTAGTAGGACCCAGATGCAGGAGACCAGAAGGCAGGAGTTCCAAAAAATATGATTTATTTAACTAAAACAAAACGCTGCTAAGATGGATACAAAAGCCAGAGCTTCAACAAGAATCAAAAGTACAAAAACGTGACATGGCACATGGAGGACAAAACGGTCCGGACCAGCAGGGAGCAAGGTAAAGACAAGACCAGACGATCAGGGCCGATGGGAAACAAGAAAATCAAACAAGAACTTAAAGACAAAGACACCAGCTGCGTCCGAAATCTCTTCCACCCTAATGAGTAGCAAAAACAGTATGTGAGATTTTTTAGTGCGTCCGAAACATTAGTACGTACTCAATAGTATGTACTATCCATACTCATTCTGGAGAAATGTATTAGTGTGGATTGATGGACACTAGCTAAGCAGAAACTTCCCACAATGCAATGCAGCAGTGTTTGGTTGCTAAGTGCTGCATAAGTGCTGCATAAGTATAATATTAAGTATAATAATATTATGATATTGTGGCAGGATGAGGCTCGACTCCAGAGGTTGGTAAAACACGTCTTTATTCCGTGACAGCGGAATCCAACTGACTAGAAGAACTGTCAGTTGACAACTGTAAACAAACACACGTTGCTAAGCAACCAATAAACGCTTGTGACCACGCCCCCTTCCATACAGTCCTGATGGGTGCGAGGTCCGTTATTGTGTCCGCCACAATATAATATTAATATTCTTATATAATAATATTATATAATGTTATCTTGTTTGGGCCAGGATAAACGGGAAAGAGCGGAGCAGTGCTGCTACTGCTGCTGTTACCATGGTAACAGCTGGTACTGCTGCTGTTACCATGGTTACAACTGCTACTGCTGCTGTGACAGGAGTTGTTACCATGGTAACAACTCTCCCTCCCCACGGCAGGAAGTGCCGTGTGGCTCTGAATAGTACGTCCCAATTAATGCATACTACTGATATTTACTCAAAAGTGTGCCGAACTTAAGTATACTTTTTGAGTATATACTGTTTAGTATGACATTTCGGACGCAGCGATGGGCTTCAAAATAAAACAGGAAGTGACAAAACCGTGACAACATGTTTGAGACCATCAAAGACGCATGGTGGCTGAGAGGGATGGGGCCCCAATACATCCGGAAGGGTCCCAATACAAAACTAATGCCTAATGCCTTTTTACCAATTGCATGACGCTCATGGTCCTCCACCCGCCACAGACTCCTGGTCCTCCACCCGCCACAGACTCCTGGTCCTCCACCCGCCACAGACTCCTGGTCCTCCACCCGCCACAGACTCCTGGTCCTCCACCCGCCACTGACTCCTGGTCCTCCACCCGCCACTGACTCCTGGTCCTCCACCTGCCACTGACTCCTGGTCCTCCACCCGCCACTGACTCCTGCACCGACGCCCTGCCAAACAAGGAACGATGAGACCAGAAGTGGTTGTTTCTTTACTTTTAAAGTGTAAATCCACAGGTAGTTTCCAGTCGACAGGCTGCTTCTGTTTCAGAGTGATTTAACAAGAACATTGAAGAAATCGAATGGAGTATGACAAAGTACAAGAGAATAATGTGACGGTTTTAACCTCTCACTGAACCTTTGAAACTTTTTTTTAATTTAATGAAGTAAAATCTTCACTCTTCAGCCATTTACAAAAAGGTAACAAAAGGTTCTGACCGCAGAACTGAACCAGTGAAAGGTTTTCAACCTGCTATTTTTATAGGAATATGCGTCACAGTTGCTCATAAATACACACGTGGCCACCTATCAGAGGACACAAAGTAAGGCACCCACATACCCCCCTCCCCCTCACACACACACAAACGTGCACCATCAAAAGAAACCTTTCATTCTTCACTTAGAAATGGAATTAATGATCGCCAGATGGCGGGTATTGATTAGATGTTATGTGTTATGTGTCTGTCCAAAATCAGACTCGAAGGAAAGGTCAGGCTATTAAAGAAACTGTTGGAAGAATATTCTGACAGCTGAAACATTTTTGAACTAAACTTTTACGTATGTCGACTGTCTTCATTGCTTCTTCTAATTTGACCCGTCAATGTGAGGATTTGTTCATTTTTACAACCCAGTCTGAGTCAGTCCAGGCAGTGCACAGTGTTACACCTGCACATCCCCAAACTCTCACAATGAAGAAAAGCATCACTTAAAGGTATAGTATGTAATCGTATTCAAAAACATTTATTGTTATACTGGGTGAAATGGTCCTTCCATCCTGAGAGTAGCCAGTGTTCAGAAAAAGGAAAGAAAAAAACCCGACCTCTCTGACAGCTTTAATCCTGTAAAAACTCTGACCAATCTGTTTTTTGCGCACCGAATGGCACGGATTGGTCAGAGGACCAGAGGCTTGGCAGGGGGGAAAGAACCAATCAGATGCCTTCATTTTAAGTCCCGCCCACGCCCCCCTCTGTCCCATGCGCGCACTCGTCCCGTCGAAAATCTTGCCGGAAAACCTCACACAAGTCGAGTCATGTTTGCTGAAGAATGGCGCAGAAAACGAGAAAACGCAGCGAAAAATACAAATACCACCTCCCCAGTATGGGGGTCCGTGGGGATGGAGGCGTCTCCATCCCGGTGAGGGCATAGAGCGCCAGTGCGGGTGGCGGTGCGCTGCGGTGCCGTTCAGGCTCTGTTGCCACGGCTACGGTGTAGGGTACGGCGTAGGGTACGCGGCGATGCGCAACATTTTGGTGGTGTAACGCGGAACCATAAATCAGCCTTCAGTGTGTGCTCTGTCTGCTGTTCTGAACTTCTCTGTTGTGCTCATTCTGCTGGGACGTCGGGTCCCTCCGCCGAAACACAACTTTTGCAGTATGCGTTCATTGTTGTGTCTAAAAATGATGCGCAGTGCCCACCCAATCAGAAACGGTACAGATATTCTGTGATATTTTTTTATATTTATAAAAAAATAAAATTATAAAAAAATAAACTTTGATTGGGTGGGCAGGACGCACATTTGAGTGGGAACAGCCCACCCCTGACCCCCACTAAAACCAGCCTCGCTTACAGGTGAATGAGACATGGGGTAGTTTTGTTGAAAATGTGCTGTCCAATATGTCCTGGAAAACTCGACTCCTGCAAATGCGCGTTCCCCAAAGTTTGTGAGGGCGTGGCTTTGGACGGAGCGCTGATGGGAGGGGGAGGAGGGGGCGGGACTTAGATGAGGGGGCGGGGCTTAGAGGAGCTGCCACTTTCAAATCTTGCTAGCTCTCCAACATTACTGACTATACCTTTAAAGAGTTTTTGGAGTTTGTTAGTCATCTTGGTAGAGGTATTTTATCAGCCTGGATTACTCTTTCATCCTCTTCAGGGATACAAGAAAGCTGTACAATTGCTTTAATGTATTCACTCCATCTAGGTTAGTGAGGGGACAAAGGTGAGAGTTTCCAGTGGGTGCAGGATAACATTAAATTTAAATGCACAACAAGTCTCCACGTGACACTGGATTCAGTCACTAGATACCAACTTTTATTTGGGGAAATAATCCACTCTTCAGTCTTTGTTCCATGAGTTTACGAAATGAAAGTGAGTCTCTTTGATGACGTAAACAAATAGTTTTGGTACAAATAACGCATTCTCATGTACCAAAGAAACAACAACCTGTGTGTCTTGAGGCATTAACCGCCCCAACCCCTCCTTCCTCATAAAGTGTCATTTTCTTTTGGGTTTGTACAGTTTGGGAGTCCTAAGTTCTTGATAAATACATGGTCTGATCAAAGAGTCATCATTGTAAAAGCTGTAACTGTAATTGTAATTTAATTTAATATGCAGTATGTTTGCAGCGAAACACTGAAGCCATTGTAATTAAAATTGCAGTTCATCAAACAAACTCTCAGGACTCTTAAACATGAGTCAATTTGCATAAGTTCCCGTGTTAGAATGGGGACTTTATTACAGAAATAAACATTGTTAAAGCCTGGAATGAAAAAAACGTTTTGGTCTCCTTAACTTGAGTTCACGTCTTTGACTGATCTATGCAGGGTGACTTTTTTATGGCTGGTAGCCGGGCTGGTAGCCGGGCTGGTAGCCTGCGTGAAAATGGCCCCCCACCCAAGGCAAAACTCAGTGAAAATATTCTTAATCATTTGTGCTGTGTTAGTACTGGTTTGTGCAGAAAGAAATTTCGTTTTTTTTGAAGGTTTTATTTTTGGTACGTGCTGGGCGAGGCCGGTTTTAGGGGGGGGGGGGCACCCAAACGTGCATCCTGCCCACCGGCGTCTCCATCCCGGCGAGAGCGGAGAGCGGAGAGCGGGTGGTGGTGCGGCGTAGGCTACGGCGTAGACGCCGTAGGCTACGGCGTAGGCTATGGCGTAGGATACAGCGTAGGATACGGCGTAGACGGTGTAGGCTTCGGCGTAGACGGCGTAGGCTTCGGCGTAGGCTACGGCGTAGATGGCGTAGGCTACGGCGTAGGCTACGGCGTAGGCTACGCCGTAGATGGCGTAGGCTACGGCGTAGACGGCGTAGGCTACGGCGTAGACGTAGGCGTAGCCGTGGCTCCGCTCTCACCGGGATGGAGACGCCGGTGGGCAGGACGCGCGTTTGGGTGGGCATAGCCCACCCCTGCCCCCCCCTAAAACCGGCCTCGGTGCTGGGTCCACCGTTTGATGACAGACCAGAGGCTGAGGGGACTGGCCCGGGAGTTTGACAAAATGGGAGGCGCAGACTTTGCGTCAAATAGGCAAGAACATCTTTATTTAATTTAATGACGCCAGATCTGGCTGGGGTTTTTATTGTAGCATCGGCTATCTGCTAGTTGAAAAGTGTGGTCGGTTAGTCTATCTGAGTTTTATGGTGTTTTTATAGTTCATGCTTTATGGTGCTGTACTTTTTTTTTTTTTTTTTAACTTTTTTGTAGGTGCGCCGTTACCTTAATGTTTTTAGCTGCATTTTCATCTGCGTTTCTGTTGCGCCGTCACCTGTTTAGCTGTGTTTTCATCTGTTTCTGGGTGTCAAAACAGTGGACGGGGGCTAGCAGGTGCCACCGTCTGACGTCACTATCCAGAATGCATTGCGGTGTAAACAACAATGGCGACCTACGAGTTAAATTATATTTTCAAATTTTATAAAAACGAAGACATCAAAAAGGTTTTTTATATCACATTGTTATAATTGATACCAACATTTATCTTTTAAGACCTACATGTCTTAATAGCCAGGGTTCCCTTTAAAGGTGGCAACCCTAGCCGCGGGGTGGCTCAACATCTCCCCCTGAAGTCACTAATCAGTAACTACAACAACAATGGAGTGGTATCGGAGAATTTCTGCGAGTACGAGTATAAGAGAGCAGTATCGGCCCCGATACAGACAGGGGTGAAAGTAAGCCGGTACGATCCGGTACTCCGTACCACCATAAGATTCTGACACGAATTACTGACAATAATCTTCGCATACAGCGGGTCTCCAACTCTCGATCTCTAACACCAAAGACGGCGAGGCTGACCACTCAGCCATGACACAGCTCTGCCTTTGATTGGAGAATACGAGGAGAGACGGACATACGATATTATCTTGCTACACTACCTCTTTTTTCGTACGAGTAATTTTTAAAACATTTGTACGATATACAGTAAATATTAGTAAAACGCCTCTATTTGTGCTTTTGTGAATAGCGTATTCCAGTCTTAACTTCCTAAACACACACACTGCATGGAAGGGAGTGTTTGATTTATTGTTCACGTAACGTTACTTTTTATTTTTTCACGACCAAACCACGCACTTTATTTATGTCATTTGCACCGGGCAAGGACAAAAAATAAATCATTCCACCAAAATTCCAAAGATTTTTGTGGTTGGCTGACACATTACCAGCATACTGTATTTGTGATTGGTTTTCATTCCTCGTTTCAGGAAAAAAAAAGAAAAAAGCGGCAAAAATGTTGAAGTAACGTTTTTTTTTAATGTTTTAAGTGTTTTGCTTTGATGAAAAAAATGCTTAAGAAGTTATCTTCCATTACAATGCACACATTGTAAGAGACATTTTGAGACATTTTACTCATCATCATCATCATCATCATCATCATCATCATCATCATCATCATCATCATCATCATCTCTTCTTTCATTTATGTGCCCAATGTTCTGAAAATTCAAAGACAGAGACTTGTTAACTGTTCAGCTGCTGATGAATTTAAAGGGGACCTATTATGCTATTTTAAGGTATATTTTAAACAGGCCTTGAATGTCTTAAAAACTTTTTTTTACATGTAATAACTTTGTATAATGTAGCTTTTTGTTAGGTCTTATTATATCTCTTAGTATATTTTGGTAGATTTTATATCTTTGTTCGGCTTCCTTGGTTTTAACCTTAAGGAAAATATATAAAGATTATTTTCTTTTTACAAGCATTTGTTATTCCTCCATTAGTGAACCAAGGACTTTTTAAATAAATTCGGATTAATTTGAACAAGAAAGAAGGATACAGGGACTTTAAAGGAGTGACAACTGAAAAGCCACTAGGATAAGACAAGGGGGTCGAAAAAGATAACGGATGAATGTAAGGGTACGGACAGACCAGTCGTAAAAAGCAAAATGACTCCCTTTATTCACTAAACCATGTCGTAAACATGTCGGGTGAAACAGAAACAAAAATAAATAAATAAAAGGGAACTTTCGGAATGCCAGGCGCAGGGTCAGTGGGCTGGGGTCAGGCCAAAAGGCACTGGTAGTAAAATCAGGCATTAAACACACACAAATTGTATGAACCACCTTGAGCACCAAACCCCCACTACCATTACGCACACCGAGGGATGGGTGGACGAGGGGGTTGCCATAGAGGCCCAGGAGAGATACGCCCCACAAAGAGACACCAGGGGACTGGCTGCTTTGGAGGAAAGACAGACTTTACCATTCACATGCCCCCTCAGGATGAGGGCGGGACACAAACCCTGAGACATTTTTTCTCGTGTCACACAAGCTCCCTGTGACCTGATGGGAAGAGAGATCCTATGACGATTCACTGTGGTCCCGATGGTTTGACGCTTACCTTTCTGGACGGAGGTACACAACAATGCGCGGGTTATCCGGTATATCGCGGGTTGATGTTGATTTTCTTGTTAGTAACACTGCTGATCTGTTGCACTCAGCTTTAGATGAAGTTGCTCCTTTGAAAAGGAGGGTTTCTAGCCACAGGAGCTTAACTCCCTGGTACAATTCAGATATTCGCATGTTGAAACAAAGCGTGCGTAAAATAGAAAGGAAGTGGCACTCTTGTAAGTCTGTAGACTCTTATCGTGAATGGAAAGATATTCTAATAGTATATAAAAAAGCCATTCGCAAAGCAAGAACAGCTTATTATTCAACGTTGATAGAGGATAACAAAAGTAACCCACGTTTTCTGTTCAGCACTGTAGCCAGGCTGACAAAGAGTCACAGCTCTGTGGAGCCGTGTATTCCTGCAGCTCTCAGTAGTGAGGACTTTATGAGCTTCTTTAACAGTAAAATCACGTTTCTTCAGCTTTAGCGACTTCCCTAGGCTCTGACTTGTCTCTAGACTGTTTTGATCCTATAGACCTCCCTGAGCTGACTTCACTCGTTAATAGAGCTAAGTCAACCACATGTATGTTAGACCCCATCCCGACTCGACTATTCAAAAATGTTTTTTCTCTTATTGGTGTGACAATACTGGACCAAATCAACCTATCCCTAAGCTTAGGATATGTACCACAGGTTTTCAAATTGGCAGTAATTAAACCTTTACTTAAAAAACCTTCCCTTGACCCAGACACCTTAGCTAATTATAGGCCAATTTCTAACCTTCCATTTGTATCTAAAATTCTGGAAAAGGCAGTTTCAAGCCAGTTATGTGACTATTTGTATAGAAATGATCTGTTTGAAGTCTTTCAGTCAGGGTTCAGAATGCATCATAGCACAGAGACAGCACTGGTTCGAGTTACGAATGACCTTCTTATGGCCTCAGATAAGGGATTAGTGTCCATATTGGTTTTACTGGACCTCAGTGCTGCTTTTGACACTGTTGATCATGGCATTTTACTGCACAGGTTAGAGCATGTTGTTGGGATTAAAGGGACAGCTCTACGTTGGTTTAAATCATATCTATCTGACAGGTTCCAGTTTGTTCATGTACATGAGGTTTCTTCAGAACAGTCGAGGGTCTGTTATGGTGTTCCGCAGGGTTCAGTGCTAGGGCCAATCTTGTTTAGTTTATACATGCAGCCCTTGGGAAGTATAATCCAGAATCACGGCATACACTTTCATTGTTATGCTGATGATACGCAGCTCTATTTGTCTATGAAGCCGGATGAAACAGAACCGTTAGTTAAACTTCAGGCATGTCTTAGGGACATCAAGGACTGGATGTCCAGAAATTTCTTGCTTCTAAATTCAGACAAAACAGAGGTTATCATTCTTGGTCCAGAGCATCTTAGGAAGGGATTAGATGGTGTTGCGATGGCTTCCAGTGCAACTGTGAGAAACCTTGGTGTTGTTTTTGATCAGGATTTGTCGTTTAAACCATATGTTAATCAGGTTTGTAAAATAGCGTTTTTCCATCTCCGTAATATTGCAAAAATTAGGAAAATCCTCTCGCAGAGGGATGCAGAAAAACTAGTTCATGCGTTTGTATCTTCTAGACTGGATTACTGTAATGTGTTGTTAGCAGGATGTCCAAGTAATTTGCTGAATGGGCTCCAGCTGATCCAGAATGCAGCAGCACGAGTACTGACAGGAATTAGCAGGAGAGACCACGTCTCTCCAGTGTTAGCGTCGCTCCATTGGCTACCTGTAAAATTCAGATTTCAATTAAAAATTTTATTACTTGCATATAAAGCCCAAAACGGCTTAGCTCCGCAGTATTTACAAGATTTGATAGTGCCTTATGTTCCTGGCCGAGCTCTCCGCTCCCAGGGTGCAGGTTTACTCGTAGTTCCTAGAGTATCTAAATGTAGATTTGGAGGGCGGGCGTTCTGCTATCAGGCACCATTACTTTGGAACCAACTTCCAATCTGGGTTAAGGAGGCTGACACCACCTCCACCTTTAAAACTAAACTTAAAACCTTTCTGTTTAGTAAAGCTTATAGTTAGTGTTTAGTAAACCTCTAGCTGGTGTTGGTAAATCTCTAGGTAGTGTAAACTTTAGTGTGTTAGAGTCAGTAATCATAGTCGCAGCTATAGAACAAAACTATAATAGTTAGTCTCAAATATAGCTTCGCGGTAGATATGCTGCTATAGGCTTATGCTGCAGGGGGGCACCGACATGATCCGCTGGGCGGTGCCTCTCACCCTTCTTCTCCTCTCCTTTTCCCTGCCTCTCTTCTCCATTACCATTTTTATTTATTATAAATATCTCATAGCTATCATTTTTGTCCATCGTTCCTGTAGTTTCTTGTGCCGGCCCCCCTTTTTTCTCTTTTGTGTACGTTTGCAGGCCGGAGCCTCAGGAGCTGCGTTCTGGCCTGTGTTCCCGGCCCTCCCCCCCCTCTGGTCATCCCATTGCTTCTTCCACCTGCCTACGTGGATGTCTGCTGTTGCTGCTTCCGCCTGCCTGCACCCCCCCCCCCCCCCCCCCCCCCCCTCTGGTCATCCCGCTACTCCTTCCACATGACTGTTGTGTGCTGCTGACGCCCCCCCCCCCTCTGGTCATCCCGCTGCTGCTTCCACATGACTGTTGTTGGCTGCTGACGCCCCCCCCCCCACCTCTGGTCATCCCGCTGCTGCTTCCACCTGCCTGCTGTGTGCTGTCGACGTCCCTGACTCCCCCAGTCTGGCCTTCGGCAGGAGGGTCCCCCCTTATGAGCCTGGTCCTGCTCAAGGTTTCTTCCCTCCTAAAGGGGAGTTTTTCCTTGCCACTGTTTGGCTTAAGGCTTTTCTCCCACTAAGGGAGTTTTTACCTGCCATTGTTTATATAATAATTGCTCGGGGGTTTATGTTTATGTTTATGTTTATGTTTATGTTCATGTTCTGGATCTCTGGAAAGCGTCTAGAGACAACATCTGTTGTATTAGACGCTATATAAATAAAATTGAATTGAATTGAATTGAATTATCCATCCAGCGGACATTGCATGTTATCTCCTCAGCCAGGTCTGGCTACAGCAATACAGTATGTTGGACTTTGTTTGAACCAGAAACATCGGTTACTCCTGGCCCGATATACGGTCTATCAACAGTGGCGCCCCTGAGTCGACACCTGGTGTCCTTACGCTGGTTCCCCCAATCCTTTACATCTCACATTATTTTACGATACACCCAATGGTAACATGATGCCTTGCACTCACATTATTGACACGACTGAGGTGGTATGAACTGACGGATGAGGCTTGCCCTCATGTATCATTGGCTTTGCGCCTAGGCCATCAGGCTAAGGATTTAATGCCTCCAAAGCAAAATTATAATCACCACCCAATAGTTGTACGACATGGTGAAACAACTAGGCGTTAGGATTTGGATCTTTCTGTAACAGGAT
The DNA here is from genome assembly GCF_033807715.1 of Cololabis saira. Classification (NCBI taxonomy): domain Eukaryota; kingdom Metazoa; phylum Chordata; class Actinopteri; order Beloniformes; family Belonidae; genus Cololabis; species Cololabis saira. The sequence continues at coordinate 49,242,583 of NC_084591.1, read as the reverse complement.
CATCGACAAGTGATCCTGTTTCAGAAAAGGGGGAGTAAGGTTGGTAATTATGTATGACGTGTAAACATGTAAACACGAAATTAATCAAAAGAAATTAAGAAAATGAAGCACCAAATATTTCGTACACACACGAAGGATATCACAGCGGGAAAACCACACAAGTGCATGCAAAGAATCGTTCGTGACGACAAAGTCAGGGAAGACTTAGTGAAAACACCATTTGACAAAGCGATTAATTTGTTTTTAGACGGATACTGTTTTAAATACTGGAACGAAGGGTTACAATTAGCATATGTGATAGTAAACGAGGAAGACGAAACATGGGTAACAGTAGATGCTAGAAGGATTGAAGGAATTAGAATCTGAATCAGAATCAGATTTATTAGTCAAGTTTGAACATTGCCCAAGGAATTTGACTCCGGTTATTTCGCTTTCCACTCAGATTTAAAAGTAGCAACAGTAAATAACAAATGTACGGTAGATAAAAGTGTGACACTTTTAAAATATATGTATTAAAATATATACGATTAAAAAGTGAAAGGTGCAACAGTATAGAGGTAGACATGGTAAAGACAGCTCTTAATAAGAAATATAAATAATAGTGGCCTTGAAATGGGAAACGGAGATTGGAATGAGTAGAGTTAAACCTGAAACCACCTGATATATTGTACAAGCATTATGGGAGTTGTTATATTCTTTAAGGTAAAAAATACCAGAATGGGCAAACAGATGGTGATTAGGTGAATTAAATTCAGTCCAGGAATGGCACGAGTAATTTTTCTTTTTTTTTGTAAAAGGTCAAATTTTTTAGATAGCTGGGATAAGTATTACAGTAAATAATAGTACAGGAATTTAGATGTTGTCCAAACAAAGGATTATAAAGTATAAGAAGAGCAAAGCGTGGAAGCAGGTGTCTCGCTTTGAAAAGCAGACCGACATTTTTTAGATTCTTAGATATTTAGTTTTGCAAAAATGATCTATATGACGATAAGAGTTTAGACAGTCATCAATGAGGACTCCAAGGAACTATGTAGAGTTTACTTTCTTTATTTCTTTATCATTTATTTTGATCTGAAATCGTTCTTTATTGAAACTTAATGATATATAATTTGTTTTCTAATATTAAGAGAGGTTTTGTTCATTTTTGATCCAAATATCCACCTTAGAAAGCTCATTGTTAAGGAGATTTTGAATTTCATGGATGTTGTTATGTGATACTGGGTATTCCCAGAAAACATGTCAGTGTTTAGCCCCTGAGGTAGATCATTTTCAACTTTATTCTGTACGAAGATATGTCTTTATGTAACATTCAACAGTGAACGAGCTTAATAAGAAGGAATATGTTATTCAGTTATTGTAATAATTAATTTGATCATCAACCAGTATTTTGGGGCAAATATGCCATAGTTTCATGAAAGTGAATGATTTTTACTACTAGAGTAATTTGCATGTCTGGATTCTTTAAGTGGGTGTACATAAAGTGCCCAAAGGGAAAGAATTCAGTAATGTTCATAAAGAAACAATTATTGCTCCACACCTATCTGTATGAAATTGTAGGATAATGTATTGAATCATCTGGAGTTGAGTATTGTGTAGTGTTTGGGAAACGCTGGATGGGACATGGGATTATGAAGACTAAATTGGCAAAAATCTGTGCACAGACCAAAATGACATGGGTGAACGCGGGCCACGGACTGATCCGTACGAACTACAGACTGGACGACTTTTTCTAGGGCCGCAGAATGCGCCCTACTTGAAGGAGACTGACGAATAACATTTTGGTCAGAAAGCTCACTTCTCCGAACTGCAAAGTTTGGTATCTGCTTACTCCAAACAGGTCGGAGACGGACGGACAGACACGGACCTCACAGACAGAATGGGTTCCCCTGTGAGTCATCAAGAGACAATGGTCGGAGCCGAGGTGGACAGGACCCAGAACGGACCTCCCACGTCATCCGACTCCACAGGAAGGGTGACACGTGGTGTCAATGATCGCAGTGGGCAACACCGGACCCCCCCACGAAGATTAGGACCCCAGATCCGGCTGGATCTGGCACAGCAGCGTTCATAAAGGCCTTAGCTCTCAAGAAAGGGGCAGAATAATCCCCTGAGCAGGGTCCACCGGGTGATCAGAATAGTCTACCTCTGACTCCTGAAGAGGAAGAATAAAGAAGAAAGAAGATACATAGGGTGATCTCTGATTAGAGATCAAAAGGGGGATTGTTATATAAAGAATAATTTAAAATCAAACTCCATGTGCTGTTAACTAAATGTTTCTCTATGTGAAACTGAGGTGCATTCCTCTGTCTTTCACTGAAAAGTACCATTCTGTACCAGACACAGATAAGAGGGGCCCCTGAGCAATAAAACAAGTTGGGCTATCTACCCCCCCCCCCCCCTAATAAACATGTTCTCAGGACAGAGAGCGGCAGATCTGGCGGCACGATTGAACAAGCAGGCTGCAGGAGCGCTGCTCTGCCGATCTCCCTCATGAGGTCTTCTTTAATTCTATCCCAGTCTTTTGTGTCTTTATTTACCTTTTCCAGCTCAATCAACAAACCCGGGGTGATCAATTCGATCACAACAGGTTTCCGCAGCGGAGGCCGAACCTCTGCGCCTATGGTGACGTCACCATAGGCGCAGATTCTGAACGGCTCGTAGAAGTCACATGACACTGGAAGATTCAGCAGGGCGTGGGTACAGAACTTGTAGAATTCCATGGGATTTCATCTTCCCTGTGGGTGAGGGGAGACCACTTTATATATGTTAAAACAAGAAAAAACGTGTTTTTCATAATAGGTCCCCTTTAACTGTAAATGTATACTTATTTGAAACAAAACAAATTGTTATGATTTTGAAAGTTTTGTCAACATTTGCAAATTATTCTGTGACAATCCTTGGTCCGTACGGGCCTTTATTTAAATAAATCATTTGCTATAGGCCTACACAGTGTCAAGTGTTTCTAATTTCTACACCATACAGGCATTACAAAATTGAATGCATGTTCAGGGATGAAGAGGCTGGTGGTGGGAGGAGAACAAGCCATGAAGGTTGGGGTTGTAGTACCAGCAAGAACTTTAATCTACTTTCAACCCTGGATACAGATACCAGTATCGGTATCGGGGCATCCCAAGTTTCAATATATAATGGCGTGGCCCAGTAGCCCCAAATGTAACAGAAACTTCAGTAACCCATTGTCTTACAAACTAATGTGTTGGACAAATCATTTGTTATTTGAATGTTTTTAATATATATTTTATATTTAATAACAATAATAACAGTAATTATAATAACATCATATCTACATAACATCATAACTAACATCATAACTATCATATGCTGTAACAATGCACCTTCCAATAATAATCATGTCTGCCTCATTCTGCTGCACCTTTCACTTTTTAATTGTATATATGTTAGAAAGTGCCACATTTGTTTATTACTGTTTGCTACTTTTTAAATCTTGGTACAGTGAGCGAAATAACCCCAGTCAAATTCCTTGTCGGGCATGTTCAAACTTGGCCAATAAAGCTGATTCTGATTTAAAATGATATTAACCGTGTTAGCACAGCCACGTGTCTGTGAATATTGAGAATAACGTCAAAATACAGTGCAGAGTATAATTCTTGACACTGTATTTTGACTTCATTCTCAACCCTAATTAACATTAGCATTAATAACAACTTAATTCTTGACAACTGGACTTTATTTTCTATGTATTGATGAAAAACAAATTACTTTGAATGTTTTTTCAGTGTAGCCCCATCATACATGTTAGCTGATAAAACACTGGGCATTAACTAGAAAGTCAGGGACTAACATGAATAAGAAAGCTGCCAAAGTAAGACAGGCAGTACCGGACAGGACTCACTATTGGATGTAGATTTTAGATAATGGCATTGAAGTGTTCTTGACAGAACTATATTTTGTTCTTAATATAGGCTTCTTTACAGCCTTTACGGATGTGCACAGTTAAACTTACTGATAACACCAAATATGGAATATTTTAATGAGGAATACTGAACAAACACAAACTTAGAACTGGGAAACATCAACTTTAGAAACAAGTATTGTTAATAAAAACAAATACAAAATAAACAAATAGTGAAATAAACAGCATGTTCTGCTTTGTTACACAAAAATGAACACATACAGTATATATGTATGGGTGTGTGTGCGTGTATACACACACACACACACACACACACACACACACACACACACACACACACACACACACACACACACACACACACACACACACACACACACACACACACACACACACACACACACACACATTTTTCCTCCTACTCAGTCCTTATCCTTGTGTTTTCTGATGCTGCTGTGACTCCACTTCTCACGTCGTCATACATCTCCCAGACACATGGAGCTCTCTTGCAGTACGACACATAATGTCCAAGTGCATCCTGGGTCAAGCCTTCCTTGTAAGCAATGACAGACCTGAGAGTAAAGGTCTTCCCTTGGAGCATCAACTTTGGAGGGAAACTCACACAAGGGAAATCCCCTCTGGTTGTGTGGTGCTGTGGAATGGCTCCCAAGGTCAGTGTCGATCCACAAAAGTTCACCCACAGTATAGCTGTGAGTTACTTTCCCAGCACACAGCATTTTCCCGGAGGTGAGGTCTTGAGTTTTAAAGGCAGAGGGACACTGAGATGCATTTTTGATTGGCCTCAGGCAGGTCGACTCAGGAAGGTGAAGTCAATGTTCTCCAGCAGTCAAGATGAGCCATGCCAGATGCCTGCAGGACGGCAACCCAAGTGGAAACAAATGGAACCTCCCTTGCGGTACCTGTGCTGAGACTGCAGTACTGTGACGAACATTGTTTTGTGAAATAAACACTTGCAATATTCCTCATTGTATTCTCAATTACAGTTGAGATGTGACACTGAGCATCAACCTGGAGACCAACCGGACTTTAACTGGACCCCTCTAAATATCCCCATCAGCAGCTCTGCCCTTCGCAGGTATGTCTGGTGGGTCACGCCGTCTGTTACCGTGGCTTTCACCAGCTGAAGGGTTCTGTTGTCAGGGACTTTACTCCTAAATAGCTTTTCAAAAGAACTAGTCGCAGTAAGTACAACACAAGCACTCACAAAAAGCATTGAATCCACACGTGTTGAGCACACAGACTCTCAGTTTGTCGAGTTACACGGGTTGGAGGTTGTTTCCATTTTTTTAATAATCCCACATTCACTCTTTTTGCTTTCAAAGAAAGATGGCAAGCGATGAATCGATCCACTTGTATTGGTAGTTTTTCACGCTTGAAAATGCCATGCTTGATGTTTTTTAATTCTGCTTCAACAGCAGCTGAGCTTGAGGTGACATTGTTGGTGTTGAAGAAAGGGACCATAACTCCTGTCCACAGAGGTAAGAGGCTTACCAGTCTTATTATTTGAGGAACGATCTCGGGGAGATAGCGGATATTGTCTCGATCCCCATTAGCCACGGCAAGCGACCTGCTTTCCTCACATATTCTGGTTTCCCAACATCTTAGGTCAGTCTGGATTGGATCACATGGCTCTGCTTGTTCCAGTTCTTTCCCCTCTATGTCTGGGATGATGACAGACTCTTCTGCAATCTGGGCTTTCAGGTATTTCTTACATGGGGAGGGACTCCAGAGCTCAATTCAATTCAATTCAATTCAATTCAATTTTATTTGTATAGCGTCTAATACAACAAATGTTGTCTCTAGACGCTTTCCAGGAACCCAGAACATGAACCTCCGATCAATTATTACATAAACAATGGCAGGTAAAAACTCCCCTAGTGGGAGAAAAGCCTTAAGCCAAACAGTGGCAAGAAAAACTCCCCTTTAGGAGGGAAGAAACCTTGAGCAGGACCAGGCTCATAATTTCAATTCAATTCAATTCAATTTTATTTATATAGCGTCTAATACAACATATGTTGTCTTTAGACCCTTTCCAGAGATCCAGAACATGAACATAAACATAAACATAAACATAAACATAAACATAAACATAAACATAAACATAAACATAAACCCCCGAGCAATTATTATATAAACAATGGCAGGTAAAAACTCCCATAGTGGGAGAAAAGCCTTAAGCCAAACAGTGGCAAGGAAAACTCCCCTTTAGGAGGGAAGAAACCTTGAGCAGGACCAGGCTCATAAGGGGGGACCCTTCTGCCGAAGGCCAGACTGGGGGAGTCAGGAACGTCAGCAGCACACAGCAGGCAGGTGGAAGCAGCAGCGGGATGACCGGGGGGCAAGCAGGTGGAAGTAGCAGCGGGATGACCAGAGGGCCTTCACCAGAGCACCAAGAAAAGCAAGAGAAAAACCACTCACAACTTGTTTTGGTATTGATGAACCTGCATGAATCCACTCTGTGAGCCACTGTGCTATTGCAACTGCATCATGTCTTTCAGACAACATCTGGACCACTGGGACACTGGAGCTGTTGGATCTTGTCAGGACGCCTTGGTAGAGGAATATGTGGCCAAATTAACCATTTGGTCTCACCAGTTTTTTCACCATTGAGCCAGTTGCGTCAAAACACAATGACTGGTGAGGTTTCTTTGACAATGTTTTATATACAGTATGTATATTTGTGTTTGACTCCAGTAGTGGCAGAAAAAACTTGTCAAGGCCGATGTCTCTGATGCTACCACTTTGGAGAACACTGTATTTTAAAAGCTGCAGCGACTTAATGGGATCTCTGTCACCCAATTCTGAGTCTTTCTTTTCTTGTTTTGCCTCCCTCAGGGTAACCAAATTTGGAAGATGGCCTGGCTCAGGATCTCCAAAATCCATCAGCGTGGTTGCTTGGGATGCCCGCCATACATGGGGTTCCTTCCTGCCCTCACACAGTTCTGTTGCAACTCACTCACGGAAATGTCCAGACAGGAAACGCTTACAATGACCTGTGCGCTTGGAATCGTCAATGTTTTTTATATTGCACTTGATGACTGTTTAGTGCAGGCTCTTTTTTACTTTTGATATCAAGCTGGCTTTGACACTCTTTGCAGTAGCCTTTTATAACAATATAATTTGTGGCCTGTGAAGGATACACCTTGGCTCTATTAAAAACAAATGTGCATGGGCTTTTAACCTGTTTCCAAATATACTCATTTATAGTATGATTCCAGATCCCAGCTTTCAAAATTGTGTAGTCCCTTTTTTTATTTGATGAAGTTTTGTCCTTGTATTCCACCTCTTCAGGTATAAACTGAACCCATTTTTCAAATGGAACTTCTAGTGGAAATTCCTGATTGTGTTCTTGTCCAGGAGAAAGGGAACCTGACTCGGATGATTCTGTGTCACTGTTTTCTGGATCCTTGGTCTGATTATTGAACCCTAACACGGACCAGACATTGTGTCTGTTTAATTTAACAGTTGTATACAGGGCCTTTGCAGAGATTTTGTTTCCAAGCTGCTCGCTCAGCTCTGTCCAGACTCTGGCCTCAGGATGTTTCCCTTCTCCAGCACTATGGCTTCCTTTGAGGAGTAGAGAACTTTCATGAGGGAATCTCTGCCTACTGCTGGTTCTTTGGGCTTCTAGTTTAAAGAGAAACGTACTATTAGTATAAATCAATTTAATATTTTAACTAATTTAGAACCAGCTTTATTAAGGACTGTATTTATCCCTCAGTCTGCAAATTAAAATACTGTTAATGTACTATACAATAGTAGGATTTCAATATTATTTGATACTAGGGTAAATAACATGGTGTGGAATATAAAACATGTATTTAAATTTAAAAGAACCTAGAAGATACATGTAAGAGGAGGCTTGATAAGGTTTTAGGTAAGGCTAAAAATAAACTTAAGTGTCAAATCTGTTGATGTGATTCTGTAGTGTTTACCCTTTCTTCAATATTTTTTCACATCCCAATTTATGTTCATCCAGCGTATTCATGTGCTGAATTTTGGTGGCAAATATGGTATGAGCCTTGTTCATTCAGTCCATTTGGCTTCTTTTATGGGCAAATATGGTGTAGCCATAAAAACAGGCTTCAATACCCCTCTTCAGAAATCACTTCACAGAGGGAGTTAATGCTCTTTTAATGCAGTCAATAGGTGAGATCAGTAAACACAGTTATCATCTCAACCTCGCTCCATTTCACTTTCACCACATCCATTTTAAAATCTCAAGCAAAGGCATCTGCATGAGTAATAACCTTGTCCATGTGTGACTCATAACTCTCTTCTGAGATTAGCACTTTGGGAGATTATGAGAGAAGATGGTGAAATCATTCAGTGATTGTTTTCATGGATTCATCAGTGCTGCCCATGTCAACTGACTGAAAGCCTCCACATTTACATCTGTAACTCTTCTTTCCTGAAAAACTCCAGAGATAATTCAAGTAAGAGCGAGGCTGACTGTGTTTCCCCCAGTGGAGTAAAGAGTGGTTTGTGGCTGTGGAACTGAATGTCTCAGCCTGATGGTGTTCATGCCACTTGTTTCCGTCTTCATTATTCCCCACAGACTGAAGTATTCCCCTTGTTTTGTTCTTCCTCTCAATTTTCCTTTGCTTTATAATTTTGTCTCCATAATAGCATTGCTGCTCATATGCCCATGCTTGTGTGTGTGCGTGTGTGTATGTGTGTGTGTGTGTGTGTGTGTGTGTGCCGGTGCCTCCCGAGTCTTACGGATGACGAGAGGACAGATGCAGTGTCACATCAGTCAGGGCCTCTCATCTGTCTCCCCCTCTTGGAAATGCATTCATCCTTAACAGACATACACATGAACACACAGACACAACCTTATACAAGCAAGACCTATGATATATGTCCTTTTGCTCTTCGATTTCAACCCCCCCCCCCCCAGTTTTTCATCTCTTAAGCTCATTGGCATTTCACATCTCTGTTTCCTTTCTCTGTCATCTTTTCCACGTCCTTCACATGCAACCTTTTTCTTCTTTCTGCATCAGTCCTCAGCTCGTATTTTCTAGTTTGGACGTGTTGCCTTGTTCTCCAGTCTCCCGTTCTTGTGATTCTCGGAGGAGCCATTTGCGGGATGAGTCTTGTCCGTGTCCCTGCTACATTACACAAAGCAAAACAAATGAAATCAAGTGGAAGCAGAATAAAGAAGGGAGGCATCTCCCTATACAGTGCCCTACTGCTATACTAAACAATGCTAGCCACCCTCTGAACACTGTCATCAGCAGCCAGCGAGAGGCAGCGTCTTCCCAAGAGTAGGACCAACAGACTTAGGAACTCCTTTGTTCCCCATGCTATCAAACTGTTTAACTCCTCACTGGGGGGGAGGATGGGGCAGCAAAAGGACTGGCAGTCAGTCAGTTGTCAGTCAGTCTGTCTAACCGAAAATGCCAAAATGTGCAATAATCTCTGTGATGTGCAATCATTTATGGATGACTTATTCTTATGTATCGTAATTATTATTATACGCAATTATTTTTCTTTATACAGGTGTTGGTGTTTGGTCTCCACGAACACTGCACATTTGCCTGCACACTTATGTTCTGCTGTTGCCATTAGCAATGGTTTGAATTTTACTTACAATGGCAGTTTAATGGATTATTCACAATTTATTTCATAACTTTCATTGCATCAGTTAGTGAAGTTCTGTTAGGTGGACTTCACCACTGTTTTTTGTGTGAGTGCAACATGCCTAGAACATAGACCTGCATGTGGAAACTAACAGGCATATCTACGTTTTTGTGTCCTTGTGTGTCTCCAAAACTGTTCATAATCAGCTTGTGAAGCTGCATTCTTTGTCGTGTCTGGAAAGGATGGATTACCTACTCGAGGTTGGAAATGAGTTTCTGTCTCAAGTGGAGCAACTCGAGTGTCTTGGGATCTTCTTCTAGAGTGGGAGTAGCTCAGATCAGAAGACTGACAGGACAACTGCATTTTCTACAGTGATGCAGAATAGTATCTGCATCGCTGCACATGCTATTTTGGTCTGTTGTGGCGAAGAGAGCGGAGCTGAGAGGTAAAGCTATTTTACCTGCCAAGAGGGCTGGACAGGGCCAAACAAATCTGTCCTGGCATTTCTGCACTACCTCTGTCATCTAGAGTTGGAAAAGTCATTCTCAATCTCAATCTGTGACAGACAAACATGCACAACTCTGACCGTGGTCCTCAATCAGAAAAGGGTGGGGTGCCCTCTCTGCCCCAAATGGAGCAGTTCAAGTAATTTGGGGTTCTTGTTCAAAAGTGAAGGAAGAAAGGAGGGGGAGATCAATAGATGGATCGGTGAGGCAGACTCTGTCACCATCTGTCGTGGTGAAGAAGATCTTGAACCTAAAGGCTAAGCTCTCGATTTACCACTTTATATACGTTACTATCCTCACCTATGGTCACAAGCTTTGGGTAGTGACCGAAAGAACGAGATTGCAGATGCAAGCAGCGGAAATCAGCTTCCCCCGCAGAGTTCTCCCTTAGAGATAGGGTGAGAAACTCGGTCATTTGGGAATGGCTCAGACAAGACCAGCTGCTCCTCCCCATCGAGAGGAGCCAAATGAGGCGGCTCGGGCATCTGGTGAGGATGCCTCCTGGATGCCTCACTGATGAGGTTTTTCGGGCATGTCCCACTGGAAGGAGACTCCGGGGAAAACCCAGGACACGCTGGATGGACTATATCCTCGGCTGGCCTAGGAATGCCTTGGGATCCCTGCCAAGATGAACTGGACAAAGGGACTGTAGAGAGGGAAGTTTTGGCTTCCCTGCTTAGACTACTCTGCGACCCAACGTCAGATAAGCGGACGAAGATGGATGGACGCACAACTCTCTCATTTGTTCTGGGTATCTGGAAAGTGCCTAGAGACAACTTCTGTTGTAATATATGCTATATAAATAAAATTGAAAATTGGAATTAAAATTTTGTCTTAAATTTTTGGTCCAAAGCATCTTAGGAAGGGATTAGATGGTGTTGCAATGGCTTCCAGTGGAACTGTGAGAAGCCTTGGTGTTGTTTTCGATCAGGATTTGTCGTTGAAATCATATGTTAAACAGGTTTGTAAAATAGCATTTTGCCATCTCCGTAATGTTGCAAAGATAGTTCATGCATTTGTATCTTCTAGACTAAATTACTGTAATTTGTTATTAGCAGGATGTCCAAGTAATTTGCTGAATAGGCTCCAGCTGATCCATAATGCAGCAGCACGAGTACTGACAGTAATCAGCAAGAGAGACCACTTTTCTCCAGTGTTAGTGTCGCTCCATTGGCTACCCTTGAAATTCAGAATCCAATTCAAAACTTTATTACTTGCTTATAAAAACCAAAACGGCCAAGCTCCGCAATATTTGGAAGACCTGATAGTACTGTAGTACCGTATGTTCCTAACAGAGCTCTCCGTTCTCGGAGTGCAGGTTTACTTGTAGTTCCTAGAGTATCTAAATGTAGATTTGGAGGGCGAGCGTTCTGCTATCAGGCACCATTACTATGGAACCAACTTCCAATCTGGGTTAAGGAGGCTGACACCACCTCCACCTTTTAAAACTAAACTTAAAACCTTTCTGTTTAGTAAAGCCTATAGTAAGTGTTTAGTAAACCTCTAGTTAGTGTTTGGTAAACCTCTAGTTAGTGTTAGTAAACCTCTAGTTAGTGTTAGTAAATCTCTAGTTAGTGTTAGTAAATCTCTAGTTAGTGTTAGTAAATCTCTAGTTAGTGTTAGTAAATCTCTAGTTAGTGTTAGTAAACCTCTAGTTAGTGTTAGTAAACCTCTAGTTAGTGTTAGTAAATCTCTAGTTAGTGTTAGTAAACCTCTAGTTAGTGTTAGTAAATCTCTAGTTAGTGTTAGTAAACCTCTAGTTAGTGTTAGTAAATCTCTAGTTAGTGTTAGTAAATCTCTAGTTAGTGTTAGTAAACCTCTAGTTAGTGTTAGTAAATCTCTAGTTAGTGTTAGTAAACCTCTAGTTAGTGTTAGTAAACCTCTAGTTAGTGTTAGTAAACCTCTAGTTAGTGTTAGTAAATCTCTAGGTAGTGTAAACTCTAGTGTGTTAGAGTCAATAGTCACAGTTGCAGCTATAGAACAAGAATATAATAGTTAGTCTCAAACAGCTTCCTGGTATATATGCTGCTATAGCCCTACGCTGCAGGGGGGCACCAACAGGATCCACTGAGCGGTGCCCATCACCCCTCCTTCTCTTCTCCACTTCCATTTTCATATATTAATTATACATTTTTCATAGCCATCATTGTTGTCCATCGTTCTTGTAGTTTGTTGCGTTGGTCTGCCGCCCCCCCACCTCTTTCTCTTTTGTGCATGTTAGCAGGCCGGAGCTTCAGGAGCTGAATGCTGACGTGCAGTCCGCCCCCTCTGATCATTCCACTGCTTGCCTGTCTGTGTGGATGTCTGCTATATGCTTGCTGACATCCTGGCCTGGCCTAGCTGTTTCCAGAATTAATTAATAAATCCAGGTGCCCCCCCCCCCCCCTCCATCCACTCATGGCCACCGCCCTCCCTCCAGGTCCCCCCCCAAAAAAGAATATTCAAAATATCTTGCTTCCTAAAGGAAGGTGGACCAGAGCTCCTGTGCCGCCTCCATGCCCTCCTTCTGAAGGTCTGGGAAAAAGAAGAACTCCCCTCAGAGCTCAAAGATGCTCTGATAGTGACCATTTTCAAGAAGGGGGATAAAGCGGGTTGTGGAAACTATAATATATAACTACTGGCAAAGTACTCGCTCGTGTTCTCGCCAACCTCTTCCTACCACTGTCTGAGGAAGTTCTCCCAGAATCACAGAGCGGTTTTCGTTCATCTAGAGGCACAGCAGATATGATTTTTACAGCACGCCAACTCCAGGAGAAAAACCGTGAACATAAGACAGGCACAGACTGCAGCGGACAATCAGGTCTGCAGAGAGGATAGTTGGGTCTAACCTCCCATCTATCGACGGCCTGTACCGGTCAAGGACCAGGAAACGGGCAGGTCGAATCTCTGCTGACCCCTCACACCAGGGACACAGCCTGTTCCAACTCCTCCCCTCTGGACGGCGCTACAGAGCTCTGTGCGCCAGAACTTCCAGACACAGGGACAGTTTCTTCCCCCAAGCGGTTGCTCTGATGAACTCCCACAAATAATAGAGTCTCAGAGTAACCAATCACGTGCAAAAATCATCTAGCACCTTCCTTGACAACCATGTCTGCCTCACTCAGCTGCACCCCTCACTGTGTATTTCTTTGTATAATTTGTATAATCTTTTTGTATTTTTTTTGGATAATTGCCCTGTAAAATTGTAAATAGGTTATGTTTATTTTTATTCAGAACTGTCCCTTTTTCTTTTCTTTTCTTTTCTTTTCTCTTTCTACCTCAAACTGCTGCACCTTAAATGTTTATACTGTTTATTCTGTATCATAGAAATACCACATTTGTTTTATTGTTTATTTTATTTTATCACCAAAAAGCGAGACTACCGGAGTCAAATTCCTTGTTGGACAATGTTCGAACCTGGCCAATAAAGATGATTCTGATTCTGATTCTGATAAGCAGCCTTTGTACACGCCTTTCATAGACCTAGACAGTAGATCGTCAGGCCCTGTGGATCATCCTTCTACGTTATGGCTGTCCAGACAAATATGTCAGAATACTGAGGTTACTGAATGATGGAATGACAGCCACAGTACTCAACAGAAGTGGTTCCTTGTCTGAGCCCTTCACTGTGGAGACAGGGGTCAAACAGAAATGCATCATTGCACCCACCTTGTTTTCGGTCTTCATTTCTGTCATACTACACCTCATTGGCAAAGAGCTGCCACAAGGAATTCAGATCTGGTACAGGGCTGATGGCAGGCTCTTTAACCTTAACAGGTTCAAAGCCAAACCCAAGGTTCGAAACACCACCATCATGGAGCTCCAGTATGCGGATGACAATGCCATCGTAGCACACTCTGCAGAAGACCTCCAGGGAATCCTGAATGCCTTTGCTAAGGCATACAGAGCCCTGGGTCTGGCCTTGAACATCAAGAAGACCCAGGTGCTACATCAGCCTCCTCCCAACCAGCTTCCTACTCCACCCACCATAAAAGTCGACAACACCACGCTGGAAAATGTTGACCACTACCCCTACCTCGGCAGCCTTCTCTCCTCCAAAGGGGACATTGACTCTGAGGTCAATCATGGCCTGAGCTGTGCCAGCGGAGCTTATAACAGACTCCGGAAAAGAGTCTTTGAAGACCGAGATCTCCGGGTCGACACCAAGCTCCTGGTTTACAAGGCTGTGGTTCTCCCCACCTTGCTGTATGGGGCAGAATCATGGACGACCTACAGCAGGCACCTCAGAGCTCTAGAACACCAGAGAACCTTGAGAAACATACTCAGGATCAAATGGGAGGACAGACACACTAACATCAGCGTTCTGGAGGAAGCCAAAATGCCCACCATCACCACCTTAATAACGCAGCACCAACTCCGATGGACTGGCCATCTCATCCGCATCTCTGACACCCGTCTCCCCAAACAGATTCTACACTCCCAGCTGGAAAGAGGTCAGCGACCTCCAGGTGGGCAGAAGAAACGTTTCAAGGACAACATCAAGAACAATCTGAAGAAATTCCTGATATCATGTCAGGACTGGGAGCACATGGCGTTGAACAGGCATTACTGGAGGGCAGCGGTGCAAGAAGGTGCTGCACATCATGAGAATGAACCTGTGTCGCACTAACCAAAGGACAACTCTGTAAGGAAAGACAGAAAAAGGCTCCAGCACGACCACAACCCACCACCCCTTTCCCCTTTCTACGTTGCACAAAAGTATTTGGGTCACAGATCGGCCTCTACGCCCACCTGAAGACCCACAAGTAAACGACCCCGTGAAGAAGACTGTCATACTCGTCTCGAGTGACCGCCGATGATGACGATGATATCTTCATGCTGATTTAAATTGTGTGTGTGTGTGTGTGTGTGTGTGTGTGTGTGTGTGTGTGTGTGTGTGTGTAAGAGAGATGGATGCAGGTCTATAAGGTCTGTAGGTATTTTTGAATGTATGTGTTACATGCATACATATAAATATAAACATGCAAGCATGCACTTACAGATACGCACGCACACACACACACACACACACACACACACACACACACACACACACACACACACACACACACACACACACACACACACACACACACACACACACACACACACACACACACACACACACACACACACACACACACACACACACAATAAATATTGGTAATAGTCACAACAACCACAATGTAACTGTTCCTGACTTGTTTGGCGATTCATGTAATTTAAGAAGAACAATGGGAAGCAGCTGCTTGTGTGGACATCTCCATAACTTCAATGACACAAGCCATAATGCCTTTTTTTTTTTACCTCCTATCCCTCATGCCTCTGCTTCTCAACTTTGAAATAGATGAAACCCTGGAAAACCAAAGGTGCCACCTGTATTCAAGGAGAATGGGCAGACCACTGACTTGAAAGCTGCATTTAAAGGAGATCCATTTACCTGTTTTCTCCCAAAAACATTTCTTTGAGGTAAATATCTGTGGTTCCTACCAGATGCTGTGCTGTGCCAGCCATTGTGCGTCATGGCTACTTAAGTGGTCCTTACCAGACACACCATGGCACGAGTCAGAAGTGACTCAGAAGTGACTCTCAACTCCGCTTTGTGAAAAAGAGGCTCAAAACACAGCAGATCAAGCTGCTGGGGGGAGACACTAGGCGGGCAAAGAAAATCCAGTCAATTTTTAATATAAAACACCACGAGTGTGACTCATACGACAACATTGCATCATTACTGGGTGAAAAAGGCCACGGATAAACAAGTCAGAAAGTCTAAGATGAGATTTCAACCATGTATAAAGGTTCATTTGAGAAGCCGAAAAGTGGGGTTTATTTGGCACTACCCAAACTTTTTAAGGACAACAGCATGAAAGGACAAGACATGTTGTGAACTGAAGATCGGCTTTTAGAATGGAAGGCGAGTAAACAAATAGATAACTGCATGATGCTGTCATCTCACAAATCTAACCAAATCCAAGCTTTGACATGCGCCTGATTGAATTTGAGGCTGTGTTAAGGATAAAACAAAAACACTGTGGACCCAAAATACAGCACAGCCAAGCCTGGTGTGAACCAGGAGTAAGAGCACATACAAAGAACCAAAAATGACAGAACTGAACTGCTGTTTCTATGTATGCTACCACACATTTCCAAAATCTTCATCTTCACCCATAAAAATCTTAAGCCTTTTAAAAGTCACGTTCTTTATTCTTATCAGTTTTCAGCCTTTCCAACTGCTGTAAGTTCATCCATCCATCCTTCCATTCATCTTGACATTGCCTGTCTGCTGTTTATCACCATCTTCCATCCATCCATTCATCATCTATCTGGCAAGCTACTGAGCTAGCCCCCTTCACTTCCTACAAACATCAGCCATCCATCTCCTTCATTCTTTATGTCTTTTTCTGTACACATTTCTCTCTCCATTCACCCGTCTGT
The DNA here is from genome assembly GCF_033807715.1 of Cololabis saira. Lineage (NCBI taxonomy): Eukaryota > Metazoa > Chordata > Actinopteri > Beloniformes > Belonidae > Cololabis > Cololabis saira. Next base: position 49,226,167 of record NC_084591.1, on the reverse strand, counting down.
CTGCGTGTTTTCTTCTGTGCGCTGTTGGCAGCATTGCTAAAAGGCTGTCAGCTTTGACCTTTACCTGCACCCCTCAACTCCTCCAAAACCCTTCACAACCAACACATACACACACATGCACACACATGCACACATGCTTTCTGGAAACAGAGGGGCGGGTGCGCGCTCCTCCTCTGTCAATACAGTGAAGTACAAAAGCTATTGTCACTGCAGATGCACAAAAAGCGTCTTTGAGATCTTTTAAAAGCGCTCTATAAATAAATAAAATTAAATAAATATATATATATATATATATATATATATTATTATTATTAACATTATTAAAAAGCGTTTTAAGGCCACAAAAGAGAGGGAAAACATGCAAAAATATATAAATAGATAAAAAAGATAACGATATTGGAGCATCATCTTAAAAGGAGGAGTACTGGCAAACAACAAGTATTGATTGATTCATGTCTATTTAAGATCAAAATACCATCAAATGACCTTCAATGCAATCATCAGATAATAAAGCTGCCATTGTTTTCCCCAGTGGAAGTGTTTCACTTTAAAATCTCTCCGATGCTGGATGAATCCAAATAGATAACATGGTGAAGAAAATAATAAAAGTGTCTCCAGGGGAGTGGAAAGTGTTTTAGACATTTTTATGAAGTTCCTTCTGCACGCGAGAATGTATGTGTCATCATAAATAAACAAACTTAGTTATTGTTTTCTACAAGCCCTATAACAGGCACAGACTAAGCCCAGACTTTATGGCAACCTACTTAATCGGCAAAGTGCTCTTTGTCAGAGATTTTCATGGAAAAAGGCAGATTTATACCTATCTGTGGTGAAACTCTTCTGCTTTTGACCATTTCCAGGATAATTTCTTTGTTACCATGACAACACAACTGATAAGGAGACAGACTTTTTGTAAAAGGGGATCTTTGTAGCCTGCATTCTTATGGAGAACCCTTGACTCTAGGTTTTATTGAAGTATGTAAACCTCAAGCTGAGTTAATGTGCCAATGTTTATATATGTTTCATCACTATTGACTTTTCTTGATCATTTAAATGATGGTTGTACAACTTTCAGAACCTGAGACAATCAAAAATATCAATGAATGCTTCCGAGGAGAGAGGTATGTAATCTTCCTCATAGGTACATTTCAACTATGGGAGACAAAATTAGAAAGAAAAAAAAACAGGAGATCACATTGTAAGTTTTTTAAATAATGTATATGTAAATTATGGTGGAAAATAAGTATTTGGTCACCCAAATTGGTCACAAGCAAGATTTCTGGCTCTCACAGACCTGTAACTTCTTCTTTAAGAGGCTCCTCTGTCCTCCACTCAGTACCTGTATCAATGGCACCTGTTTTAACTGGTTATCAGTATAAAAGACACCTGTCCACAACAGTCACACTCCAAACTAAACCATGGCCAAGACCAAAGAGCTATCGAAGAACAACAGGAAAATAATTGTAGACCTGCACCAGGCTGGGAAGAGGGAATCTACAAAAGATAAGCAGGGTGGTGTGAAGAAATCAACTGTGGGAGCAAATGTAAGAGGTACAAGAACACTGATAATCTCCCTCCATCTGGGGCTCCACCAAGATCTCACCCCGGGGGGTAAAAATGATCACAAGAACAGTGAGTAAAGATCCCAGAACCACACGGGGACCTAGTGAATGACCTGCAGAGAGCTGGGACCAGAGTAACAAAGGAACCATCAGTAACACACTACGATCAGGGACTCAGATCCTGCAGGGCCAGACGTTCCCCCTGCTGAAGACAGTACATGTCCAGGCCCGTCTGAAGTTTGCTAGAGAGCATTGGGATGATGCACAAGAGGATTGGGAGAATATCAAGTGGTCAGATGAAAGCAAGTTGGAGGAGTTGGTAAAAACTCGTCATGTTTGGAGAAGAAAGAAAGCTGAGTTGCATCCAAAGAACACCAAACCTACTGTGAAGCACGGAGGTGGAAACATCATGCTTTTGGGGATGTTTTTCTGCAAAGGGACCAGGATGACTGATCCGTATAGGGAAAGAATGAATGGGGCCATGTATCATGAGATTGTGAGTGAAAACCTACTTCCATCAGCAGGGCATTGAAGATGAAACGTGGCTGGGTCTTTCAGCAGGACAATGATCCAAATACATCGCCCGGCAATGAAGGAGTGGCTTCGTAAGAAACATTTCAAGGTCATGCTAGCCAGTCTCCAGATCTCAACCCCATAGAAAATCTTTGGAGGGAGTATAAAGTCTGTGTTGCCCAGCAACAGCCCCAAAACATCACTGCTCTAGAGGAGATCTGCATGGAGGAACGGACCAAAATACCAGCAACAGTGTGTGAAAACCTTGTGAAGACTTACAGAAAACGTTTGACCTGTCATTGCCAACAAAGGTGATGTAACAAAGTACTGCCTTGAACTTTTATTCTTGATACATATTTTCCACCATAATTTACAAATTCTTTAAAAATACTACAATGTGATTTTGTGAATTTTTTTTTCTTCTCATTTGTGTCCCTATGATGAAAATGACATACCTCTTTCATCTTTCTAAGTAGGAGACCTTGCACAATCGGTAATGGACTAAATACTACTTTGCCCCGCTGTATAGAGTAAACCCAAATCATATCCTGACTACATTTTTGTTCATTTCACCGGGAGTGAGATTATTACCATTTTAGTTTTATAGTTTCCTTTTATCTGATGCCGGTCAGCCCAAATGCCTGAACTGAGAACTCTTCCCTAAAGTCAGACAAAACTACTTCAGTCTTGGCTTCTTGTGTCAGATTTTTTTCTTGATGAGTTAATTTCCCTTCCTTCAGTTATTCATTTTGCTATTAAATATTTACTTTTGCGTTTTCCAAAATAATATACATTTGGTGCACATTTGGTGCACATTTCAAGACATTGTAGGGATTTTAAAAAATGTACAACTTTATCTTTGTGTTTTCTGAGGGCTAAATGTGTAACAGACTTGGAGGGGTGGCCAGCACTTTGCTGCTCCAGGTGTTACACTCCACATATCAAAAATAGAAGATCTGAACTGCAGTGAACGCAATCAGCACCAGAAAAGATGTTGACTGTGTTTCCAATTCAGGGTGGATGCAGAGTTCAGAGAGCTTTTAAAGCGAGCGCTCCTCTTTATTCTTTGGGAATAATCAGGCTTGTGATGCGACTGGACAGATATAAGTGTGTGCTGCTTCACACAGCTGTCAGCCTTCCTGTCGGATCACGCTGGTGATTTTTCACAGGAAAGAGAGAGAGGAGGCTGTGACCAGGATACTGCAGTGACTCACCCCGCTGAGTCCTCTTCAACCGTTTGCTTTGGAAACAACCCTGATAGCAACATTTTCCTTAAATCTTGTTGTAACAGAGTGTGAAATCTCTGTTTTTTCAAACTGGATATAATTTTTGTCATACCAGTTTCTCTAAAAGTCATTGTCACAAGATAACTCAGGCTATAGTTTGGCATCTGGCTCTGACCTTATCATGTTGAAGTAGTAACAGTTGTAGTTCCTACTACTATTTACTGTATTTCAGAAGTGGGAGGTCAAAATAATTTGTTATTTAAGTGTTTCACGTTATAACGTGAAAGTTTTATTGTTAAAACAATAAATTAAAACGTTATAACGTGAAAAGTTTGTTGTTAGAACAATAAACATTTTATGTTATAACGTGATGTTTTTCACGTTATAACAAATATATCACAGGCCAGCACGCAGCTCCCGAAACTCCGGCCTGCAAACATGCACAAAAGAGAAAAAAGGGGGGCCAGGACAAGAAACTACAGGAGCGATGGACAAAAATGATAGCTATGAGATACTTATAATAAATAAAAATTGAAATGGAGAAGAGAGGAAGGGAAGAGGAGAGGAGAAGAAGGGTGAGAGGCCCCGCCCAGTGGATCATGTCGGTGCCCCCCTGCAGCATAGGCCTATAGCAGCATATCTACCGCAAAGCTCTATTTGAGACTAGCTATTATAGTCTTGTTCTATAGCTGCATCTATGACTACTGACTCTAACACACTAAAGTTTACACTACCTAGAGATTTGCCAACACCAGCTAGAGGTTTACCAAACACTAACTATAGGCTTTACTAAACAGAAAGGTTTTAAGTTTAGTTTTAAAGGTGGAGGTGGTGTCAGCCTCCTTAACCCAGATTGGAAGTTGGTTCCATAGTAATGGTTCCTGATAGCAGAATGCCCGCCCTCCCAATTTACATTTGGATACTCTAAGAACTACGAGTAAACCTGCACTCTGAGAACGGAGAGCTCTGCCAGGAACATAAGGCACTATCAGGTCTTAGAGCTAAGCTGTTTTGGGCTTTATATGAAAAAAAAAGTTTAAATTGGATTCTGAATTTTACGGGTAATGGAGCGACGCTAACACTGGAGAGACGTGGTCTCTCCTGCTGATTCCTGTCAGCACTCGCGCTGTTGCATTTTAGATCAGCTGGAGCCTATTCAGCAAATTACTTGGACATCCTGCTAATAACACATTACAGTAATCTAGTCTAGAAGATACAAACACATGAACTAGTTTTTCTGCATCACTCTGCAAGAGGATTTTCCTAATCTTTGCAATATTACTGAGATGGAAAAATGCTATTTTACAAACCTGATTAACATATGGTTTAAACGACAAATCCTGATCGAAAACAACACCAAGGTTTCTCACAGTTGCACTGGAAGCCATCGCAACACCATTTAATCCCTTCCCTAAGATGCTCTGGACCAAGAATAATAACCTCTGTATTATCTGAATTTAGAAGCAAGAAATTTCCGGACATCCAGTCCTTGATGTCCCTTAGACATGCCTGAAGTTTAACTAACGGTTTTGTTTCATCCGGCTTCATAGACAATCAGTATCATCAGCATAACAATGAAAGTGTATGCCGTGATTCTGGATTATACTTCCCAATGGCTGCATGTATAAACTGAACAAGATTGGCCCTAGCACTGAACCCTGCGGAACACCATAACAGACCCTTGACTGTTCTGAAGAAACCTCATGTACGTGAACAAACTGGAATCTGTCAGATAGATATGATTTAAACCAACGTAGAGCTGCCCCTTTAATCTCACCAACATGCTCTAACCAAGTGATTCTTAACCATAGGGCCGCGGCCCACACTTGGGCCGCGAGCGCCACCTAGTGGGCCGCAAAAAAAAATCAGTTTTGTACGTTTGGGCCGCGGGGGATGCAGGACTGCATAGCAACTCCCAACCAAATGAGGAGAAGAAGACACTCAGCTAGCTGTACGTGTAATAGTAAGAGAAATGGTGTGTATTTACAGAGTAAATCCTTCATTTTGCACAGAGTACGTTTAGATCCGCCAGGATCAGGGATCGATTACTTGGGTCTGCGCCCACCAACGGGGAGCGAGCGCGGCGTGATCATTTATCCCGGCTCGTCCCCGCGGCCGGGGAGGTCGGTGCCGCCCGGGCGGCTCCGTCGTTACTGATGAAGGATTGTAGATGTAAATGTGTGGGCTGGACTGTTGTTCGGGCTCGCAAAATCATCGGAAAGTGACTCTGCTGCAGCGGCCAAAGAGCTGCGGGCTCGTGCCGTCGCAGCTGATCAGGCTCGGATGAAACCTGACGTGCGCAGTCCTGACAACTTATTAATGTAAATAACTTAAAGTAAAATCAAAATAAGTTTTGTTCCTGCTCTATTTTTAAATATGCACACTTGTATGCTTGTGTGTGTGTTGACGGCGCCTTTCCACACGGCGCGCTGTGTGTGTGTGTTTTAAATCCAGAAATGACACCAAACTGAGGGTGCGTCTTTCTACACGGCGCCCGTATGGTCGTCAAAATACGGTAATTAGCTTGACTATATACAGAGATGAGAAGCGTAACAGGTGGAAAGGAAAGTTCAACCCAGAATGGACAAATTCATCCTGGTTCAGTCTTCCCACTGGGACAAAACCAGTGTCTCATACGTTCAGAGACCGTGGCGTTCAAAGTGCAAAAGTGAAACGCCACTGAAACAAAACACAAAGTTTTTCATCAAACATATTCACTCAAGTCTGAACTGAAGTCACAGAAAATAAACTGACCATCTTAAAACATCCTGGCCATGTTTGGGTCCAGATACAGCTGTGAAGCAGCTTTCTCCACAATGAACATAATTAAAACTAAATATCATTCCAGGTTCACCAATGAGCACCTTCACATGATAACCTGACACCATCCAGCCCAGATTTAAAGTCCTGACAGGAGAAATTAGAGCTCAGTTCTCTCACTGAACGACAGAAAGTGGGGGCATGCGATTATTAGAGGGGAAGAAAGAGAAACTGCAAAACTGTTCAATTGTTGAGACAATTAACAAAGGAAAGGGGAAATTCAAAGTGCTGGTAGAGAAATAAAATAAGATAGCATTTGAAAAATAAAATAAATCTATTTTATTTTTAAGAGAAAAAAATATGTGTAATTCAAGTTACACATGTTAAGTGGCAAATATGTACTTTTTTAATATAACAGTCAGATGCAGATGTTGATACAACTATGATGCTACTTGAATATATACACACACACATATATACACACACACACACATATATATATATATATATATATATATATATATATATATATATATATATATATATATATATATATATATATATTTAATTAATTGGGCCCCAAGGTCATAAAGGTTCAGAACCCCTGCTCTAACCTGTGCAGCAAAATGCCATGATCTGCAGTGTCAAAAGCAGCACTGAGGTCCAGTAGAACCAGTATGGACCCTAATCCCCTATCTGAGGTCCAGTAGAACCAGTATGGACACTAATCCCTTATCTGAGGCCATAAGAAGGTCATTCGTGACTTGAACCAGTGCTGTCTCTGTGCTATGAAGCATTCTGAACCCTGACTGAAAGACTTCAAACAGATAATTTCTATACAAATAGTCACATAGTTGGCTTGAAAATGCCTTTTCCAGAATTTTAGATACAAATGGAAGGTTGGAAATTGGTCTATAATTAGCTAAGGTGTCTGGGTCAAGAGAAGGTTTTTTAAGTAAAGGTTTAATTACTGCAACTTTGAAAACCTGTGGTACATATCCTAAGCTTAGGGATAGGTTAATTTGGTCTAGTATTGTCGCACCAATAAGAGAAAAAATATGTTTGAATAGTCGAGTCGGGATGGGGTCTAACATACATGTGGTTGATTTAGCTCTATTGACGAGTGAGGTCAGCTCAGGGAGGTCTATAGGATCAAAACAGTCTAGAGACAAGTCAGAGCCTAGGGAAGTCGCTAAAGCTGAAGAAAAGCCCACAACCGACTGGTTGATTTCTTCTCTAATTCTGATTTTACTGTTAAAGAAGCTCATAAAGTCCTCACTACTGAGAGCTGCAGGAATACACGGCTCCACAGAGCTGTGACTCTTTGTCAGCCTGGCTACAGTGCTGAACAGAAAACGTGGGTTACTTTTGTTATCCTCTATCAACGTTGAATAATAAGCTGTTCTGGCTTTGCAAATGGCTTTTTTATATACTATTAGAATATCTTTCCATTCACGATAGGAGTCTACAGACTTACAAGAGTACCACTTCCTTTCCATTTTATGCACGTTTTGTTTCAACATGCGGATATCTGAATTATACCAGGGAGTTAAGCTCCTGTGGCTAGAAACCTTCCTTTTCAAAGGAGCAACTTCATCTAAAGCTGAATGCAACAAATCAGCAGTATTACTAGCAAGGAAATCAACATCTGCAGAGGCAGAACCCAGGTCACTGGGCTTTACTGCTTCACTATTTTCCACTGTCGTAAGATGAGCAATGGCCTCCCTAAACTTAGCATAGCTTCATCAGACAAACATCTGCTAAAGTAACCTACTATTTTGCACTTCAACATCGACAATATTAAATTCAAACGTTATTAAATAATGGTCGGAGATAAAAGGGAGTTTACAGGTGACACCAACAGATCATCAGTTTCAACACCGTAGGTGAGAACGAGATCGAGGGTATGATTAAAAAAGTGCGTCGGTTTGTTAACTTTTTGTGAGATACCCATTGATTCTAGAAGAGAATTGAAAGCTAATTTAAGATTATCGCTTTCAACATCCATATGAATATTAAAGTCACCCACTATGATGAATTTATCTGTACTGATCAATAAACCAGATAGGAAATCTGTAAATTCAGACAGAAACTCTAGATAAGCACCAGCAGGGGGCTGGTACACTACCACTAACAAAACTGGCTTCTCTGATTTCCAGCTCGGAAATTTCAGACTAAGCGTGAGGCTTTCAAATGTATTATAATTGCACTTAGGTTCAGTTTTTGTTTGGAGACTGGAGTTATAAATTGCTGCGACTCCTCCACCCCGTCCCGTGCTTCTAGGAATGTGATGATTAAAGTAGCCAGGTGGAGTCGATTCATTCAAATTAACATACTCTTCCTCCTGTAGCCATGTTTCTGTTAAGCAGAAAATATCACTCTTGCTCTCTGTAATTATATCGTTTACTCACAGAGACTTGGAGCTTAAAGGAGCATGAGGCAGGATTGAGGCAGGATTTATGAAAATAATTCGTATACGTTTTAAGTTTTCTAGTAATAATGTCAGATGAAGCGTTCCAAACCAAAAAGAATGAGCCCTCTAGTGTATCTCTCCGTTGCCTTGAACAGGCTGTGTGCTGCAAAATGTGCTGCAATTCCGGGCCGGAATTTCCCGCGCTGTCCTGCAGATGTGATGTCACATGACACTGCATGCGCGTTCTCCCCGTTCTCCCGTGCCGGCTTCGCTGTTGGCTGCAGTAACCCCGACGGCCGTCTTGGCGAAGGGTGGCGCTAGAGAGTCTCATTTTTTTTAAATTTTTTTTTAAATTTATTTATTTATTTATTTTTTTTTTTACCTTGTCTGCACATATATTAGTGATTGATACCATGATGGTAGAAACCAAAAGTATATATATGTGCATTATTACCATATTTAATACATATACATATATATATACGCATACATATGCGTACACATACATAAATATACACATACAAACCCAGTGATTTTTTTTTTTTTGGGGGGGGTTCCGACATCCACTGCCAATCCAGGAAGCAGGAACACACTGAAACACACGTCAAGCACTGGAAATCTGCAACAAAAAACCACAAACAGAACACGAAACCGGCACGGAGCCAACCAAAACATGAACAGCAATCGACCTAAATCTTGAGATCTGTTCGCAGTCTGAGCTAAGCTACCGCTACCGCTACCTAACCCCAAAAACTAGAGAGCCAGCATGCAGGTGAACAAGCCAGTATGTATGTCTATGTGTGTGTGTGTGTGTGTATGTATATGATCATGCGTGTGTGTGTGTGTGTGTGTGTGTGTGTGTGTGTGTGTGTGTGTGTGTGTGTGTATGTATATGTTTGTGTGGCTGTGTATGTTTGTGTATATGTATGTGACTAAGTGGCTATATGTGTGTGTGTGTGTGTGTGTGTGTGTGTGTGTGTGTGTGTGTGTGTGTGTGTGTGTGTGTGTGTGTGTGTGTGTGTGTGTGTGTAATAAACCAAACAAAGCTCTACCTGAAGTGTATCTATAGTGGGGGAGGGGGGGGAGCAACCCCGCCACCCGCGAGACCGGAGGCCGACACGGAAGAGCCCGGAACCCAGGCCACCGGCAACCCTACAGAGGGGAGAAGCAGGAGGGAGGCAACCCACCACCTGCGAGCCCCCCCCCCCGGCGGTGGCCGAGGGGCCCGTGGGCAGGGCCCACACGGCGCGGGAAGAAGCAGCCAGGGATCCCGCGAGGGATCCCTGGGTAATAATAATAATAATAATAATAATAATAATAATAATAATAATAATAACCATCTTTGTATAATATAATATTGATAAATTATTAAGTTTTGTTTTCCTGCCAATGGAGGCCCAAATCCTCAATGGCAGGACCCTTCCATACCGCATTCTCACCGACACAGACACACAATCACGTACCATTTCCCCCTCCCCGGAGGGGTCCAGCACCGCCAGAAGGCACCCCAGGCTGCACGGCGAGCCCCGCCAGGCCCGGGTATCCCGACCCACCTATCCCAGGCCGGTGAGGGAACGCGGGTGATGTGGGACCCCCTCCCGCCCCTGGTGTTGAGTGCATGTGATTAATGCCATAAAAACAGGGAGGGGGAGGGCCAAGTATCGATTTGACACCGACCCCCCCCCCCCTCCCGAACAACGTGTCCTTGTCAAATGTATTTATTAAGTGTTGAATGTGCAGTGTCTATTTTGCTGTTAAAACCGTGAGGCGGGGAGTGCCAGGCCACGCGGGACAATGCCCCCCACGACCCGGACCCCCCGCCCCCCGCCCTTCGCCTATGTGCATATGAATCGTTTAGGGGGGGAAGGAGGGGGAGCGGAGGCTAAAGCCAGGAGGCAGGACCAGCAAAGCCGGCCCTGATAAGACACCCGCGCCCCCCCACCGGCCATCCAGTAGACGGGGGCCGGCCCTCCGAGCCGGGCCAGGGCCCCACCGTACCTCCACGGGCGCCCCCGGCGCCGCCGGAGCCCCCAGATGGAGGGGGAAACGGTCCAACACCCCCCCATTCATACTGACAACATAAGACATAGACACCTGGGAATGGTTCCACCCCGCCGCCGCGCCCGCCCGTGCACCCCCCGGTCAGGGGAGGCCCGATGACTGGACCCGGCCCCACCACCCCCCCGAGGCCACCCCGGCGGACACCCCAAGGGTCACGGAGTCCCCACATCCACAGGGTCACTCGGCCCCCGCCCAGTGACGGAGGACCAAGGCAGCAATGCCCCCCCAGCGCAGACAGCCACCCCCCACCCAGGCAGGGCCGGGCCCTCCGAGTGGGACCCCCACGTCCACGGCCCAGCCCCCCCCGGGAGACCCGGAGATGCCCTAGCCACAGCCCCCCGCCCGAGCCCCCCCCAGCCACCCCTCCCACCGCCATGAGGCAACCCCCCCCATAGGCCCCCAAGGCCCCCACCGGCCAGGGACAGGGCCCCACCGCCCCCCCACCGCCCCCCAGGGGCCACCAGACACGCCCCAGACCCCCCAAGCCGACCCCCAACCCCAAGGGCTACGAGATCACCACCCCCCCGCCCCCACTAGGTAACGAAGCCAATAATCGGGGACCAGAGAGAGTGCAATTCAGCCAAATGATTACATAGTAATTATCCTGGATTAATTACTATGTAAATGGAATATTCTGAATGTTTCACTAACCGGAATATTAGCAATAAACCGAATTTTGACTGCATGTAAACGTAGTCAGTGGTTAGTCTAAATATAAAACAGTATTCAATCAAACAGTAACATGTAGCTATCTTTTGAAAGATGTTAGGTGGTAAGAAGAAGAGACAGCAGAGAGATCTGCTGTCATTCTGGGCAAGCCCAGTGACACCCCCCCCTTATGCACCCCCTGACAATGAGGGTACAGAAGAGGCAGAAGGTCAAGAAGAGAGATCAGAAGAGAGACAAAGAGAGGACATTGAGGATGATGTAGAGGAGATTGAGAACACATGCATTGAGAACACAGAAACAGAGGAAGAAGAGCCAGCAGATAAAACAGTGGAGATGAGAGTAGACACAGGGAAGAAGCAGAAAACCAAGAGTGGAGCAGCCATCTACAGGTGCACTTTTAAAAGGGAGTGGACAGCAGAATGGCCCCTTCATCACTGTAGGCACAACCACCTCCTACTTTTGGTGCGCTATATGCAGACACGAGAACAGCTGTGCCCATCAAGGAAAGGCAGATGTTACAAGGCATATAAAGAGCAAAGCGCATCGTACCAAAGAACAGGCAGTACAGTCAACAGCCAGCATTGCACCATATTATGGCCCAGCCACTGTTGGTGGCATGACAGCTCAGGAAGTCAAGGTACTACATGCTATTCAGCTATCTGAATTGCACTTGCAGGTTATCAGCATAAATACATAGTAGTAAATGAAACGAATACCTTGTCTAATCTAATGTGCATTTCAACTGTTATTATTTTTTTTAAATTTTTATATGTAATAGCCTTTTCTTTGGACATTGAGTCTGCTGCTAAGACATTCATTCAATCAAAAGACACTCAATGTTTTAGGAATCTTTTTTTTTTTTTTGCATGATTTGCTTTTTAATTACCACCATTCTGTTGCAGACAAGGAGAGCTGAGGTAAAGGTAGCAGTGTCAATGGTGGAACACAATGTGCCATTTGCAGTAGCCGATCACTTCAGCCCATTGCTAAAAGAATCCTTCAAAGATTCCCATACTGCACAGAACTTCAAGTCTGCTCGCACAAAAATGTCCTGCATAATAAATGAAGCAGTGGCTCCTCACTTTAGAAAGGAACTGGTCATGAAGATGAGGACCAATCCTTTCACGTTGATCACAAACGGATCAAATGATACAGGTCATTACATTTTCCACACTTTCCAGCACCCATTTTAGAACATATTCATTGGAGAAGAGACACACACAATTTCAGTCTGTCTACCTTTAATCTCACATAAATGATATATTTATGTACTACGTATCGTTACAGGACTTGAGAAGATTAACCCACTCACTGTGCGGTTGTATGACAGTGACCTCAGCAAAGTTGTCCACAGGTTCCTGGATATGTGCCCCACCACCGGGCCAAACTGCGGCACGGCTGAAGTTATCTACAAGAAGATGGATGAGGTCTTGCAGAAAAATGCCATACCATGGACCAACTGTGTCAGCCTGTCTGTTGATAAAGCTCCAGTCAATACAGGACCAAGGAACTCCATCGCATCCAGAATTCATCAAGAACATGCCAGCATTTACATCCATGGGTGTCCTTGTCACATCATCCACAACACAGCCAAACAGGCTGGTCAAGCCTTTTTGGAGGTGAGTTGAATCATGTGTGCTTAAGACCTACCCTATCCGTAGCCTGTATCAAGTCAAACAGGTTGTTATGCTGTGCGGTGTCTTGAACCAATGACAACAATGTATTGTGACTAGCCTACCGTATTTTCGCGACCATAAGGCGCACATAAAATTCTTCTTTTTTTTTTAAATGTGCCGCGCGCCCAATGAAACGGTGCGCCGTATCTATTACCTGTATTACGGTAATGTAAGGTGGACGGCCACCATGAGAACGGTAAAGGGAGAAGGGGGCGTGTGAAGCCGTATCTATTACCTGTATTACGGTAATGTAAGGTGGACGGCCACCATGAGAACGGTAAAGGGAGAAGGGGGCGTGTGAAGCCGTATCTATTACCTGTATTACGGTAATGTAAGGTGGACGGCCACCAAGAGAACAGTAAAGAGAGAAGGGGGCGTGTAAAGCACAGGCAGGAGGTCCGTCTTGGTGCTTTCGCTTCATGAAACGGTGGCAGCGCAGCAGCAGCGCCCGGCGGATTATATGGAAAGATGGAGTGCTTCCGCTCATTCTGCAGCCGACACATCACGAACATGGACGAGGTGCCGCTCACGTTAGGTGAATCACACGCAGGGGAGCGGAGCAGGACCAGCGCGTTGGAGCGGAGCAGGACCAGCGTGGGGGAGGGGACCGGGACCCGGGACGCGGGACCAACGCGGGGGAGCGGAGCGGGACCAGCGCGGGGGAGCGGACCGGGACCCGGGATCCGGGACGCGGGACCAGCGCGGGGGAGCAGAGCGGGACCCGGGACCACCGCGGTCGGGATCCGCAGCACAACAGGGTATGAAAAGTTTATTTACTCTTGAGCTTGCCTGCCACGATGATGGAGAGAAACTGCCGGCTATGGTGATTTTTAAAAGAAAAGCGTTGCCTAAACAGACTTTTCCAGCCAGAGTGAAATGAAAAGGGCTGGATGGATGAAGAGATGATCGAGTAGCTGAGACAGGTTTATGTGCGGCGACCCTGTGTTTTTTTTTTAAATTCTTTAATGCGGAAACAGAAGATGAACCTTTGAAGGGTTTGATTGATGTGAAAAGTGAAATAAAATATCAAACTAAGTTTTGCTCCCGCTCTATTTTTAAATAAGCACTCTTGTGTGTGTGTTCTGCAGCGCCTGTGTGTGTGTTTTGCGGCGCGCGTGTGTGCAGCTCCGTGTCTGTAGACTGTGCCTTTTGGGTCGGTGCGCCGTATGTGTGTTTAAAATCCAAAAATGACACACAAAACTGAGGGTGCGCCTTTTCACACGGTGCGCCGAATGGTCGTGAAAATACGGTATAAATAATCATGTATTGCAAGTGTGTGGATTTGATCCAGAGGATCTCGCTGTGGATGTTGGACTTTGGTTTAAAGGAAGCACTAATCGTAAAGATTACCTGACAGGTATGTATGTGCAGTCCCATGTAGTACAAATTAAATCCAGAAGGGCTTGATCAAATTGGCATTAAGATGTTCCATTCTTGTCATAGAATTCTGTGAGCTCCATGGAAGTGAATATATGGAAATGCTCATGCATGTTTCCGTTCGATGGTTGAGCCTGGAAAAGTGTTTGACTCGTATCCTGCAGCAGTATAAGCCACTGGCCAGCTACTTGAAGTCATTAAGTAGGTGTCACATTTTCAATGATCCAAATGCATGGTTATTAGAACAGACTGAAAAGTAAATGTAATATGCACAACCATTTTTTGCTCTCTTTTTCCCACAGATGACAAACAGCCAAGGTTCAGGAGGCTTGTGGAGGCATTCTCTGACCCAATCACAGAGGTGTACCTACTCTTTTATCAAGCAACATTTCCAGTCTTCTCCAACTTCAACCTCCTCCTTCAGAGAGAGAAGTCGTCCATCTTCCTTCTACATGATGAGGTAAATTGGGAAGGCTGGAATACAGTTTGCTAGTATGATGTACTATCTTTGTTCCTTTTTTATTATCACGAAATAAATTTAAATTTTTAAATCTTTCTGAAATTTTTAGATGAGGAGTTTCATCCGCAAGTTGCTCTCAAAGTTTCTGAAGCCCACAGCATTGCAGCACCGGGAACTGCATGAAATAAACTTTAAGGAGCCATCCAACCAACTGCCAGTAATTAGTAATTGTCCAAGTTTTACATCAGAATATGCACATGCACTATCCACGCACTGATCTCACTCAACACACTGTTTGTTAGAAGACACACACACACGCATACACACACACCTCATTTCCTGTTATTAAGTAGCTTGATTGATAATGGCGTAAATGAGAATTTGTATGTATTGAGCTTACAGCTTGGTAACTGACTATGATGTTTGCATTTCTGTGTGATAAAGTGTTTAATCTGACCAGCACAACAAACTACAAGAACGATGGACAACAATGATGGCTATGAGATACTTATAATTAATAAATGAAAATGGAAGAGGAGCAGAAGAGAAGAAGGGAAGAGGAGAAGAAAAGAAGGGTGAGGGGCACTGCCCAGTGGATCATGTCGGTGCCCCCCTGCAGCATAGGTCTATAGCAGCATATCTACCACGAAGCTATGTTTGAGACTAACTATTATAGTCTTGTTATATTGCAGCAACTATGACTACTGACTCTAACACACTAGAGTTTACACTGCCTAGAGATTTACCAACACCAGCTAGAGGTTTACTAAACACTAACTATAGGCTTTACTAAACAGAAAGACTCTAAAACACTAGAGTTTACACTAACTAGAGGTTTATTAACATTAACTAGGGTTTTACTAACACTAACTAGAGGTTTACTAACACTAACTAGAGGTTTACTAACACTAACAAAAGGTTTACTGAACACTAACTATAGGCCTTACTAAACAGAAAGGTTTTAAGTTTGGTTTTAAAGGTGGAGGTGGTGTCAGCCTCCTTAACCCAGATTGGAAGTTGGTTCCATAGTAATGGTGCCTGATTACAGAACGCCCGCCCTCCAAATCTACATTTGGATACTCTAGGAACTACGAGTAAACCTGCACTCCGAGAGCGGAGAGCTCTGCCAGGAACATACGGTACTATCAGGTCTTGCAAATATTACGGACCTAAGCTGTTTTGGGATTTATACGCAAGTAATACAATTCTAAATTGGATTCTTAATTTTACGGGTAGCCAATGGAGCGACGCTAACACTGGAGAGACGTGGTCTCTCCTGCTGATTCCTGTCAGCACTCACTGCATGCTGCATTTTGGATCAGCTGGAGGATATTCAGAGAATTAATTGAACATCCTGCTAATAACACATTACAGTAATCTAATCTAGAAGATACAAACGAATGAACTAGATTTTCTGCATCACTGCGAGAGGATTTTCCGAATCTTTGCGATATTACGGAGATGGAAAAATAAACAAGATGAATTGGATACGTTTAGGCCATATCTCAGTAAATGTTCATTGTGTATGTGTTCTGTCTTTTATCAGTCTCTTCCCCCCTCTCTGGTTTTTTCCCTCTTTTTTATCTTTACATTCTCTAGACCCCTTTCTTACGCATTTCTTCCTTGGCTAAAAATCTTTCCATCTTTCTATCCATCACTCTGTGTTTTCCATTAAATGGATGTTGTACTTGTAGGTAAGTGCTCGTTGAATGGGTCCTCTTTTCTCCTCACTGAGTTTTAAATAGCTTGGCTTTCCCCTGGCCTGTTTTCTCAGCTCTTAACTCTCTTCCCCATCCATTCCCTGTATCATCTCTTGCGTTTCCCTGTACCTCTCTTATCTCCCTTTGTCACAGTTGCTCCCAGCTTTACTATGCTACAGATTTTAGATCCACAGATTTTTTCTTCGTTATTATTATTATTGTCTTCAAATGGCCACTTTTGATAAACGTCAGATGGGTTAGTTTATAAAGGTTCTTTCAGATAGATGTTAAGATGCTTTCTGTCCAACCTAAAGCTGAGTGCAGTCCAAGGACACTGTGTCATCCTTATACCGTGTAATGAAGTTACATTTTGGGTGCAGCGCCATGTGTCTGGCAGACCACATAGACATAAAAAAAATTGATTTTTGGGCGTTAACACTTTTCTGAGGTGTACAATATAAGTTTAAAAACGGAGAAAAATGGGAAAGTTTTGATGTGGAAAGAAATCTTTGACAACCTGGCTAATAGGTGTATTTATGAGTGATCAGCTGCCATGTCAGCTCCAAATAAGCCTCTTCAGATCTCTCTCCTCAGCTGGTTGTCAAACTTCCATTTTGTTCGTAACAAGATAAAGTAGTGGTAATTTCCCAGCAAACTGGTTTTGATCTGAAACTCTGGTTTTGAGGTTTTGTAGGCTTGGTCTCTGATTTATGTTATTAAAAATAAGAAGCATTAATTATGGCGATATCAAAATATATTTTTATAAATCGATCATATTGTATGCAGGAAACACAAACTGCTGATTCAGAGCCGTATCGTCAAGAAACAAAGCATCAAGGTTTCAGGTGAGGCTAAAATTAAATAATAGTCCATCAAAAAATGAACGGGAACCCAAATTCAGCCATTTTATCCATGACTGCATTTATTTCCAAACCTATCTTCCAAACATAACTGCATATAATTAAACTTGACTGGAATTGTTCACAGATATCAAAGCATTAATCAACGTTCATTATACGGTACAGTTGTGATCATTGCGTGTTTTTCCTGTCCTTAATCCACTTAATGCTGAAAGAGATGTCGCTCTGATCCGGAGAACAAAACAAACAAACTAATTAAGATTAAAAAATAAGATGTTTGAAAATGTTTCTCGTTGATTTGTGCATTGCTTCACCCAGGTGTAATCATATCACCTTATCGCAGTGTGACAAATCAGTCTCATTTTGCCTTGGTTTAAATGCATTGACCCCTGCCAATTGTACAAAAAAAAAGGTTTTGAAATATTAAGGCCTCTCCCTCTGAGTGGTTTGGTCCAAAATCTTCATCAGTCTCCTCTCACCCCTGTCATTTCTCTGCAACCGCAAGTGTTTGCAGTCTAAAGACTCCAGATACTTTGCAAAGACAGAGATGAAACGACTGAGATGAAAAAAAGAATGATCCAGAATAGGAAATGACACATCGGGTCATTTTTCTGCGCACCATAAGTCCAAGAACATAGTTCGTCTCCTGTAATAGACATCCAACCACCCACCCAAACATAAACCCATTCAGTCAGGCTTCAGTCTATTCAGGGTCACAAGGGTCTGCTGGAGCATATCTCAGCTGTCATAAAGGGAAAGAGAAGGTACACCCTGGACAGGCTGATTGAGTAGAAAAATTCCTCGTCTGATCAAATGAATCTTGTCAAAATATTTAATATTCCTGTTTGGAGTGGTTTTGTTAACATTGAAGCATCCACTCACCTATCCAGCTACCTACCAAGATCTACCTTCAGATCTTGAAGGGAGCATTTATCAAACCAATGTAGAAAAACAAAAAAGAATTGGACAAGTTGCTAATGCAAAATTACAGACCCATCTCAAATGTTCAGTAAGGTTATTGAAAAAACTGTGTTTCAACAGTTAAATACCTTCTCAACTCTGATCAAAGACTTTGATGTCTTCCACACCGGTTTTCTTGTTCACCACAGCACTAAGACTGCCTTTGTCAAGGTGTTCAATGACATCCACATAAATACAAACTTTGGAAGAACCACAGTGCTGGTGTTATTGGACCTCAGCACAGCGCATGTGCAGCATTTGTACACTGTTGACCATGGTATATTGCTAAAGTGACTGAAGAATTGGGACAGACTTTCTGACACAATACTTGACTGGTTTGAGCCTTACTTAAAAGGAACTACTTTGTGTCGACTGGTAACTTTTTTCATTGGAATCAACAAAAACGACATGTTGAGTTACCCAAGGTTCTATCCTAGAATCTGTCCTATTTAAGATCTACATGCTTCTGCTAGCTCAGATAATAATACACAAGATGAGTTACCATTACTATGGTGTTGTGCAACAAAAGGAGTGCTTGTTCCGTTATGGGTTATTAATAATTGTTTGACGACGGTTAATAATGTAAACTAGAAAATTTCAGGACATTTTGATATGGGCATGCCCTACTGCCCATTCGTCCCCTCTTGCTGCTTTGGTTTGGGGCTGTAGTGTTTGTGTTCGGGGTGGTTCTATGTCAGTTTGAGGTGTTTACGGTTGTATTGCATTCATTCCTGTGCTCCCAATAGTTATTAATAGGGCGCGCTTTTTGGTGTCTAGCGTCCCCACGGTAACACTTTTGACTGAGAAAAGTAATGCCCATTGAGGAAGGATGGAGATGTATCCAAAGTGAAATGGAAATAAAAAAAAAGGTAAATATCGCAAAAACCGTAATAATTAGCAGGATGAGGTTGTACAGTCGTTTAGGGACAATCGGGCTGAGTGTTTGTAAATTTGAACGATGTCTCTACGATAAAGTTCGGCCGAGCAATAAGCGTCTAAATTTTCAGCTTTTTTTTTGGCTTTTTGGCATCTAGCGTTGCCACGGTAACACTTTTGACTGAGAAAAGTAATGCCCATCGAGGCACGATGGAGACGCATCTAACGATGTATGCCATGCTTGGGTACACGTTCCGGTTCAGGCTACATTAATGGATAGGTTTTTTTTCACTATGGTAAAAAACCTCATCCGAATGAATGGGGCCATTTGGCCTGGATTTTGACCTAAAATTTCCTTCTATCACAGCTTCATGAAATTTGAATATGGTGAAGTCCACAGCGTGCCGAGTGGGGAAACATTTGTATGATGTCTCTACGATAACCTGTTGCCTAGCAACAAGCGTCCAAAGTCAAATGGAAATAAAAAAAAAAAGAAAGGTAAATATCGCAAAAACTGTAATAATTGGCATATTGAGCTTGTAGGGTCCGTTAGTGCCAATCGGGCCGAGTGGTTGAAAGTTTGAATGATGTTTCTACAATAAAGTTCGGCAAACTCGATTCATGGATGGATGGATACCAAAAATCACAGCTGATGACTGGAATTGTGTGGCGAGGACAGAGTCATATTTACCGTAGCTAATGTGTCTGTAAACTCCCTGTAATTCCCCTTGTTGGATGATTCACTACTCTCATCATGTCCCCTGAATGACAGCTCCTGACGACCAAGCAGAGAAGTCACGTCAATAAGGCGGTTTAGCAATGCCCTGTTTTGTTTGACTGTTTCATTATGTTTTGCCATTTGAGTGTGTTGTGCAACAGGTTCTGCTGTTCAGTTATCAAAGGTTATTAATAATTGTCCTTTAACAATTATTAATAATTAATAAAGTAGATTACTTATCAAATTGAATTATCGAAATGACTTAATCCTCGGGGCAACACCTGTTTTCCAGGAAAATTATAACTTTAACAACAAGATCAGTCTCAAGATTAATTATTATACAAAATATAATTGAAGAGTGAAATCCGAACTCTGGCTCCGTTACACCTACGCAGGGCCTACGGCGTAGGGTGTGCGTCGCCGCACAACCTACGCCGTAGGCTACCCCGTCGATTTAACGCGGAACAATAAATCAGGCCTACCGCTAACCACAATACATGAATAACCATGGCCCAACGCAATATGTACATAAATACGGCATAACATTTGCAAAGAAAACAAATCCTTATCAGCAAGTGTTTTTTGTGTCAGTTAGGCTCCACTTTAGCATTCCTGACACTAGTTTAGTCTTGCAGACACTTTCTACTGCCGTTAAACTTTTACCATTAAAGTCCGAAGCGCCGGATGTTTACAATGTCTCGGCGAGACGCCTTTAAAATAAAAGCACTAAATATCGGTCTCCTTAATAAATAAAATAAAAGCCTGGCTTTAAATAACGTTAATTAAACATAAAAACATAAAAACACAAAATTGTAAATTAAAGGTAATTTACAATTTCCATTATTTTATTTTATTTTTTTGAAAATTATGTTTTATTATTATTCATTATTATTATTATTACTATAGAGAAAATACCACAGTTTTTAATGCTGATCTTGTCATTTTATTTAGTTTTTATCAACTACACCTTTAGATTGGGCCGTGAAAATATTGGCAGTCATTAAACCGGTCCGCGGTTCAGAAAAGGTTGGGAACCACTGTCTTAGAGGAATCGCCACTGATAGGAACGTCCACAGCATTTCAGTAACAACAAACTGTCAGATTCTGAGCACCTAATTGTAGTTTGTGAGTGTGGTCTTATTTTTAAATCCAAAACTTGACAGGTATGGATGTTCTTCACAGGAAAAGTATTTAAGCTGCTTCCATTTATTATCTTCATAGAAAATATTTGTGTCTAAAGTCCCAGTATCGTATGTGCTGCTGTAAATTTAGGCCCATTAGCTGTCATTTTAAAGGCCACATGAATTATATTTTTCTATCCAACCCCCGATGTGTTTTCTCAGCCAAAGTTCTTTCCACATTTTCTATTGACCAAGTCTAGTTACAGCCTCTCTGCATCTCTGCCTCAACCTCTGTCTATTCATTAATACTCGAATGAAGCGAGTGGCCCAGACTCTCCCCTATGCATATATTTAAAATAATTGAAGGCGTGAGATGCAAACTTAAGTTTTCATCTTCACAAACCAATCAGGTGGTTTTAGCGAACTTGCAGACTGAAATGTAGACATACTGCTGAGAGTGTTAATTAGTGTGCGGAGCCACTTTGTGAGCTGCTTCGAGGTAAAAACAGCCGCACTGGAATGGTTTAAGATGTGATAGTATTTAACCTAATTTATGCATATAAACCCACAGTGATTTTACCGCTGAATGGCTCAAATTGCTTTAATAGAAAATAGTCATGAAGTTCACACTTTTCTCTGTCATCAGCTCATATGTTAAATGTGAGGAGGTGTGAAAATGGTTATTGAATCACTACAAGTCTATCTTTCCTTATTCATGTGCCTCTAATTAATAAACAAAATACTGTATTCGTTTTAATATTTAAGGAATTTTTACATAATATATTTTTATTGTGAAGATAATGAGTAAAATAATCATTCTAAAATTGAAGTAATTCACCAAATATATTTATTAGCCTAATGGAGTCAACAATATTCCACTTTTAAAATATTTGTATTGAGCACTGGTACATTCTGTTCACACATCTGGTATTTTTAGGTTTAGGCCTCTAACTGCACTCTATACAACACTAATTTAATCAAATCTGACAGCATGGTATACTTAACTCATGTTACACAGGAAATGTTATCCATTCCTTAGGTCACACCTATTACATTCACATTGATGATGAAATTAACATGCATATTGCCTGTTTTTAAATGATGTATCCTTGCTAAAGTTTCATAGACTAATTATTTTCCATTCTCAGAAGCAGGGATTTTGTCTGATAATTTATATAGAGTCTATTTGTCAGGGAGCGGTTGGAGTAGGGCCGAGACGCTTTTTGGCGTCTATCGTCGCCACGGTAACGCTTTTGACTGAGAAAAGTAATGCGTATCGTTGCAGGATCGAGACGCACATTTTGAGTCAAGTCAGACAATAGCCTTACAGTAGTTTACATCTATAACAAAATATTAACAACACTAGAGAGTCCTACATTTAAACTAATTGAATAATGAATTATTGCATTAAATAGTACATTTGTTTACAGTACTTGCCTGTCTTTGTATCTGGGATCTACCAGAGTGGTGATGCTGTAGAGTGGATCCTCCTCTACCCCAGCAAAGTGGGTCTCCACTGTAGCTAGGAGCGTGCTCTTCATTGTTTTGAGCCCCTGGTCAGTTGTCTTCTCCTGAGACAGCAGATGTCTGAGGGCTGTTTGAATGAATGAAGTTATTAAATGAATAGATGGTTAAACCTCTTAAACGCCAGCATCGGTATTGTGAGAAAGCTTCTGTGGAAAATAGCAGATCAGCAAGCTCACAACACATGCATCACATTGTGAGCTTGTAGATTTTGGTATTAATTTTAGTATTACTTAAACATGTTCAACAAGTGCAAATAATAATTTAATTATAATAAAAAAATTAAATAACCTGTTATTGCCGGGATAACATCGGCTGCAGATGCAGTGGCCTTGCTCACATCCTTTGTGAGCTCCTCAAATGGAACCAAAACCTCGGCTGTCTTCTCCATCAGGGTCCACTGGGCAGCTGTTAGTGTGGCTGGGAGGTCATAGGAACCTGCATAAAGCAACAGAGGCTGCTTTTGCTCCAGGATGCTTTGCAACACGTATAGGCTGCACGTCCTGCTGTAGACGCTTGACGTTCATCTTCAGCTCCCGCTGTTTATCTTCCAGACGGGAGTAGGCCAATGGAGAATGTTTGAAATGGCCAATTATCTTTCTCGTGGCCAGAGTTTCCTCGATGTTTCGCTGAGACAGTAGACCCTCGTGCACTGCAAGCTGGAGTGTGTGTGCCAGACAGCCCACACTCTTTACCTTCATATCATCCATGGCTCTCTTCATATTCCGTGCATTGTCCCGCAAATGGACACATGACATGGACCCTTGACTTCTCTATTCCCCACCTGTCAAGCATCCCCCGGATCGCCTCTCCAATATGTTCTGCCGTGTGAGACCCTCTGAAGTCCTGAGTGTGCAATATCACGCATTGTAAAGTAAAACTGGGATCGATCCACTGTGCAGTGAAGCTTAGGAGTGACATTGGAGACACAGAAGAACTCCATATGTCTGTGGTAAATCCAATCGCAGGTACAGTACGTCTGTTAACATGTCTTGCATGTGGTCGCGTAGCTTTTTGTGGGCGACAGGCAGAGCTTTTGTCATAAAGCGGTGACGAGAAGGTAACACATAACGTGGCTTCCAAATATCCATGAGTAGGCGAAAGCCCACGTTCCTCACCACACTGAGCGGCTGGTCATCCAACGCAATGAATTCAGCTATCGCGGCTGTTTATAGTTTTAATTTAATATATATGAAAAACATTAATAACTAGGTATGTCCCGATACTATTTTGGCCAATACCGATGTTTTGATCGGGACTAGGTATTAGGATATGACAAATCAATGTTTTAGTAGGGTGACGCAGTTTTGCGAAATATCACCATATCAATATTTTTTCACACTGGTTAAATATTTCTAAGTGAGTAAATGTGTAGTCAAATGAAGAACCCCCTAAAGAAAATATGCATAGATCCAAATGTTTAGATAATTAAGTCCTTTGTGCAGTTACAACTGTAAGTCCCAGTCTGGCCTTCGGCAGGAGGTTCCCCCTTATGATCCAGGTCCTGGTCCAGGTTTCTTCCCCCCTTATGATCCAGGTCCTGGTCCAGGTTTCTACCCCCTTATGATCCAGGTCCTGGTCCAGGTTTCTACCCCCTTATGATCCAGGTCCTGGTCCAGGTTTCTACCCCCTTATGATCCAGGTCCTGGTCCAGGTTTCTACCCCCTTATGATCCAGGTCCTGGTCCAGGTTTCTACCCCCTTATGATCCAGGTCCTGGTCCAGGTTTCTACCCCCTTATGATCCAGGTCCAGGTTTCTTCCTCCTAAAGGGGAGTTTTTCTTGCCACTGTTTGGCTTAGGGCTTTTCTTCCACTAGGGGAGTTTTTACCTGCCATTGTTTATGTAATAATTGCTCAGGGGTTTATGTTCTGGGTCTCTGGAAAGCGTCTAGAGGCAAGTTTTGTTGTATTAGACGCTATACAAATAAAATTGAATTGAATTGAATTGAATTGAATGATGAATGATCAGAGTTTTGCACTTGCAGACACTTGGCTACCAGAGCAGTGTTCAGCTCTTGGCAAAGGAATGCAAGACCTTTGTACTTTTGAAACACTTCAATCATTTTTTACGTGGGCTTGTGGGGTGGGTTATAAAGATAACAATCTTGAAGCCTGTATATAAGGACTAAGGATATATAAGGACTTGTACATGAGTTAAAACTGGGTATACTTTGTGTGACATTACATTTGATAGCCCTACAACTTGTAGTGGACCACAGAATCTTATAGTCCTGACTTAAAGTATATACTTATCACCTATGGTTAAAAACCAGAAGTCTGAGAATGTGAGCTGCCATTCAGACTCTGTTGCATCTCTTTTTTATATGCTCAGGTTGGAGCTCCTGTCGGTTTTGGAGCCTCCATGTGAAAAGCCTGAATAAGCGTGTGCTTCTATAACATCTTCACTTTCTCTGACAGCTCCATTCTCAGCACAGTCAGCAGAATGTACATGCACGCGTTGTGTTTCCAACACTGCTGAAACCAGCTGGAACAGTTTACACCTGGAACTGGATGCAAATGGTACCCTTTCCCTTTGAAGCCAAAAGCAATCGGCTTCTGTGTTTGAGCTGGGTTTTTGACTGCTTTGGAAAGGGATAAAGTAAATGTGCATGTTTGCTGAGAGTAATTTGGAGCTTTTTGTCTCTGCTGCACTAAGTGTTGTCTCTCTATTTATAGTTTCAGTTTGCAAACAAATTTGTGACTTCTGGGTCCTCAAAGTCTAGTTAAAAACTCTGAATAACTTATTGAGGGAAATACTTGAAGTCTTTCCTTTATGTAATGGCTTTTGTGCACTTGGCTCCCAAAAAAAGCAGGTACACACAGTGACACAAAACTTTATAGATGGCAAAAAAAAAGTCAGGAAGACATGTTGCCTAGAAATCAAGAATGGTGATGATCTCATCTGTTAGTGTCACTGTCACATGAAAGCCTTGGTTATCCTTTCTTTCAGGTATAGATTACTTTTTTCACTCACACACTAGCACACAGACCAGTTTTATTAGAGAAGGAAATTGGCCTTTTCCTCTTCCCGAGAGATGAACCATCGATCCTCAGAGTCAACACAACACCTGATGCTTCCCTGATATTTGCACACGGATGCAAACAAACATTAAAACAGGGACACACATATAATAAGAAAGCGAATGTAAGGAGCCCCACCATCATCTTCCCCACACACATGCGCAAAACAAAATGACACTGTGACCTGGCAAGATTTTCATTTCTATAAACAGAGATGTGAAAGTCTTGTATCTTTCTCACCTTGTGAGAAATAAAGGTATCACCCGCTGTCTTTGGATCAGATTCACACTTATCTAAGAAAAATGAGCATTCACTACTGTGCATACCAAATGGTCTCAACATGTCTGGTTTCCTCTGGTGAGTACAACAGTGATTTTACTGTATGCCCACGTCACACCTCCCATTCAAATCTATTTAAATCTCTCTTTTCAGCAGCTTATCTATTTTTGTTTTAGTATTTTTTCCCAAGCTGGCCCACCTAACACTTTTTTAGGACTAGTCATGAACAAGACTAGTTGGCACAGATGATCAAAATTAATACAAATCTCCTCTGCTGTGTGTTAAAGAATGTTAAATGGAAGTTTATATTTCTATCTCTTCATCAGTCAAAGAGTCAAATGGCTTTGATGGCCAACATTTATTTTTGCCATGCACCATTTCAAACATGCTATGTTCTGTATTTGGGACAAAGTGGGTTCAAATTCAAATTTTTAAGGACATTCAAAGACAAGACATGGAGCCTCATGTACACACAAAAAGTTGAGTACATCATGTTCCACACATATGTCTGTATTCTGTCCTCACTCTTGCGTAGCTGAACAAGGCTAACCAGACTGAGCAATACAAAACAATTTATATACACACATTATATAACCATACATACATACTGACATTATAAACATTTGCAAAAACACTTATTGAAGTTTGCAAATATTACTCATGGACAAATTTACTCTCATGCTCAAAGGAAAAAGAAACACTGTGCTCTGCAGGCTGCTAGCTTTGAACATGGAGGGGGAAGGTGAAACTAAAAGAAATAACGAATACCAAAAACCATCAGTAGGTGGCTACAAGACTCAGGCTTCTTTATTATCATTCGACTCAAAACTCCCGGACTCACTGTTCATTGTTTTGGGGGATTTCAACAGAGCAAACCTCACCCAGGAACTTCCGAAATACAGGCAACATGTTACGTGTCCCACCAGGGACACGCAGACTCTGGACCATTGTTACACTGTTATTAAGAACGCATACCGCTCTGTTCCCCACGCAGCTCCAGGACACTCTGATCACTGTCTCCTTCATCTGATCCCGACCTACAGGCAGAAACTTAAAACCTCTAAGCCTGTAGTGAGGACTGTGAAGAAGTGGACAGAAGAGTCAAAGCTGAAGCTTCAGGCCTGCTTCGAATGCACGGACTGGAGTGTTTTTGAAGCTGCTGCCTCAGATCTGCATGAACTTACGGACACTGTGACGTCCTACATCAGCTTTTGCGATGAACATGTGTGTGCAGACCAATACCTTCTGCACATACAGTAACAACAAGCCCTGGTTCTCATTGAACCTCAGGAAGCTGCGCCGAGCTGAGGAGGAGGCTACAGAAGCAGCGACCGAGCCCTGTTCAAGCAGGCCAGGAACACTCTGACGAGGGAGATCAGAAGAGCGAAGTGATCCTACGGTGTGTGGAGAGGTCTGCAGAACATCACTGGGTTCAGAAGAGCAGCTCCACGCCCTGCAGGCAGCCTCAGGCTCGCAAACCAGCTAAACAGTTTTTACTGCAGGTTCGAAGATCAGGCCAGCAGCACACCACCATCACCCCCTCCCCCCCAGCTGCTCCACTATCACCATCACCATCACCCCCTCCCCCCCAGCTGCTCCACCATCACCATCACCATCACCCCCTCCCCCCCAGCTGCTCCACTATCACCATCACCCCCTCCCCTACTGCAGCTCCACCATCACCATCACCCCCTCCCCTACTGCAGCTCCACCATCACCATCACCCCCCACACCTCCCCGGCTGCTCCACCATCACCCCCAGCTGCTCCACCATCACCCCCCTCCCCCCCAGCTGCTCCACCATCACCATCACCCCCCTCCCCCCCAGCTGCCTGCATATTCACACCTCACCACAGCCAACCCCCCCCACCACTGTCACTATCTTTTGTGATTAACTTGATTCATCAATTAATCCATATATCTATCCATTTCATACAGTATACCCACTTCAGTATTATTCTGGATTCGTTGAAACTTGTCCCAATAGGGACAGGGAGAGGAAGGGATGCACGCTGGACAGGTCAAATTGATTGATTTCTGTTGTCATTTCAGTTTACCATGTTAATATCAGAATAGATTTCTTATAGAATTCACAGGTGAACCTTGTGTTTGCTTATTTTATTAAAATACTTGTAGCTTTTTGTACCTTTCCTCTTCCTTTTGGGTTTGAAGTCATCAACTTTAGCCGGTTATTGCATTTTTTAATTTACATTCCTGAAAAGCTACAGAGACCTTTGATATGATTTAAAGCACACAGCAGAGACAGTAGAAATCAAATGTCTCCAAAGATTTTGTTGAATTTTGGTTCTTGCAACCTTTTGAACTGGCGATGTGGCATTTTCCTGATAATATGATGCTGCACAGCAATCACCAGGCTTGTCTTGTCTTTCTTTACCCTGAATAGTATGTTTTGTCCTTTGTGAAGATATTTTCACAATAGTTTCACACATAAATGGCTTCACCCTGCAACTTTTTTTTTTTTTTTACACCTAAGCTTTTCAGTACAGCAAGTGCTGTGCAAGACCACCAGTAGAGTGTGTGAAGGAAGAGTTCTCTGCTTTGAAAAATCTATTTGCAGTCTTAGTAGATTATATTATCCGAACATATGGTTGAGTTGTATGAGTTTACAAATATATTCTATTTCTTTTTAAATTCTGTTTAGGCAATGCAAGGAAAGTTTATTTGAATAGCACAATTCAACAACAAAGTGATTCAAAGTGCTTTATAGAGACATTAAAACATCACATAGTAGACATAAAATGCATGATTTAAAGTTTAATCAAAAAGGAAAGGGAAAAAGAGGAAAATAGATAAAATCAGATAAAAAATCAGTAGTTAAAATATGATAAAGGTATCATAACTGAAGATTAAAAGTAGCAGTGAAGTTTTGGAGCTTTATTCAAATGCAGCTGCAAACAGGTGTGTCTATAACATGGACTTAAATAGACTGTGTGTGTATACACTGTGTATTTACGTGTATGTTTAAGCTGATTTGAGGCTTTCACCCCTGCATTTATGTGTAAGCCTGATAAACTATTATTGAATGAAGTCTAAACGCCAAAGCCAAATATACATTGCAATTGTGTTTCAAGTGTTTCAGACTTACTGCATGAGTTGTCTGGCTGAAAACAAGAATGTTGACCAACTAATAAGTCACAAAATAAAACATTCAAATGTCTGTAACCTTGGCTCAATACCAATAATAGTCAAAACAGTGCTTTTGGTGATAAATGAAAAGTATTTTTAGTGTTAAATGTTAAATGCAGTTAACAAAATCATTGACTGTGGTTCTGAAAATCACACAGTCATATTGTCTTCAATCATTATGAAATAAAGATAATCAATTATAATCAAAACATTGACTATCTTAATTTAAGTCAAGTTACGAAAGTTGATGAGCTTTAACAAGCAAACGAGTTGTCATAAGGATCTTTTTATTTTTTCACTGCAACACATCAGCACTGATAAGACAGGGAGAAAGCTTTAGTTGGTTCTTCTACCTAGTAGTCACATTAATGAAGCATATTGTGTAAAAAATGACCTGTCAATCACATAGACATCCTTAGGAATTAATGAAAAGTTGTTTGACATGCATACACACCATTTACTGTTCAAGATTTTGTTCTGATCCATCAAATTAAGGCATTATAGAAAAATGTGACAATTTAATAAAAAATAATAATGGTCATATACACTCAGTAAATAAAAGCCTCTGCCTTTTATTTGAAAAAGTCCAGTAGCCCGTCTGTAGTTCTGAACCACAAAGAGGAAAGTAAATGGAAATGTGACGTCATGACAGTCGTGGAGGAGATTATAATTTAAAAAGACCCGATGTACAGTCTTTTCAAATCTAAATCAAATAACTGATCTTAATTAGGGCCCGAGCACTTACAATGCGAAGGCCCTATTGTATCTGTAGGATACAAGGATTTTTCTCGTTTTTATTTTTCCGACGAAATGAATGCCGTTTTTCCCCCTAAACGTGCCCCAAAAGTCACCAAATTTTGCACGCAAGCCAGGCCTGGCGAAAAATCCGATATTTAAGGGTTTGCATTAATGGCTGTGGCCTAATGACTCAACAGAGCCCCCTAAAAAACTTTGTGCCTCAAGCCCCACGGTACGGTTTGACGTACATGCACGAAAATCGGTACACACTTGTACCATGTCGCAACTTAAAGAAAAGTCTCTTGGAGCCATGACCGAACAGGAAGTTGGCCATTGAATTAATCGTGTCATTTTGGCACAATTTATGCCATTTCTTTGGCCGCTTCTTCGCCCGAACCGTAACGTGCACCCAGGTGTGTTATACATCAAAATGTAATGCGTGGTCCTCCGACACCACGCATTACTTTTCTCTTTCAAAAGCGTTACCGTGGCGACGCTAGACGCCAAAAAGCGCGCCCACCCTTCATTTGATTGGTTCAGACAGAAAAAACTTTGCGCCTCAAGCCCCATAATACGGTTTGACGTACATGCACGAAAATTGGTACACTCCTGTATTATGTCGCTACTTAAAGAAAAGTCTCTTGGCGCCATGGCCGAAACGAACAGGAAGTCGGCCATTTTGAACATTCCGATTAATCGCGTAATTTTGGAGCAATATATGCTATTCCTTCGAGAATTAATACAGCCCGAACCGTATCGTGAACCCAGATGTGTAATACATCAAAATGTGTGTCTCCATCCTGCGACTACACGCATTACTTTTCTCTTTCAAAAGTGTTACCATGGCGACGCTAGACGGCAATAAGTGCACCCCCCCTTCATCTGATTGGTCCATATTTGATAGTTCCCCAAAAGGCACCAAATTTGGCATGCAAGCCAGGCCTGGTGATAAATTTGATATTTCATGGTTTGCATTAATGGGCGTGGCAAAATGGCTCAACAGCGCCCCCTAGAATACTATTCTCTGCCATAACTTTTGAATGGTTTGACATAAAGAGTCGTGGGGGGTGTCATGGGACTCGGTATTGAGTCCTTGACCATAATTGGTGAAAATTAGCCCTGCTCTTTCTTCTAATTGGTTGTTCCTATTTCCTGCTATAACTTTTGAATGGTTTGACATAGAGAGTCGTGGGTGGTGTCATCAGACTCTGTATGGAGTCCTTGACCTTCATTAGCCTGAATTAGCCCCGCCCCTTCTTCTGATTGGTTGTCCCTTTTTTCTGCTATAACTTTTGAATGGTTTGACATAGAGAGTCGTGGGTGGTGTCATCAGACTCTGTATCGAGTCCTTAAGCTTATTTGGCCTTAATTAGCCCCGCCCCTTCTTCTGATTGGTTGTCCCTTTTCTCTGCCATAACTTTTGAATGGTTTGACATAGGAAGTCGTGGGTGGTGTCATTTCTGATATGCTTATGGGGGGTGGTGGCCGTGAGTGCGAGGGCCCGTTCATCGCTGCTTGCAGCTGTAATTTGTCTTTGAAATTGTAAACAGACGCACATCTGAGTGGTTTGTAAATTACGGGCTTGACCTTCCTATTTCCCATCGGTCCTGATCGTCTGCACCTGTGTCTCGTTATCCCTTGTGTATATCTGGTCTTGTGTTTCCCCTGGTCCCTAATGGTCCGTACTGTTTCCTCCCTCTGTGGGTTCCACGTCAGGTTTTTTTTCATAGTTTTTGATTCACGTTCACCTTCTGGTTTTTGGTACCCTGCTCAGCAGCGCTTTGGTTTTGTTTTGTTAAAATAAACACATTATTGGTAACTCCTGCCTCCTGCTCTCCTACATCTGGGTCTTACTCCAACCTCACGCTGATACAACTCTGCAATTATATGTTCTGCGGTCAGCAGACTGTATTGGTATTTTTGGAAAAAAGCTGATAGCCTGTGTGACAGAGCAGACTCTGTCAGAGTTGTTTCTTTTATTGTTTTCATGAGCAAACGAAAACGCAAGTGTTGAGTTGGATTTCAGTCCCACAGAAGGTGCACATTCTGTTGTGACATGTAAATTAACTACTTGTGTCTATCCATGCAGATGCAGTAATTTGGGAGCGGCCATGATTGCCTGAGAGGAGCTCTGATTGCTTTATGGGGAGCACCTTGTGCATATTGTAGTGAGGTTGTGATTTGCTGACTGCTTAGCCAGGGGTGGAGTCAGGAGCAAATATAAAGGGGAAATGGTTCAGTACAGGAGAGGGCTGCCATGGGGAGAGGTTGATGCCAACACCTCTGCTTAATGATGATTTCTGTTGTTTGAGTTGCTTTGTTTTTGTTTATAGACCTAAGTTGTCCAGGCCTGGAACCACATTAAAACTTTACTTTTTTTTGACAAGCCTGCCTTGCGTCTGTCATTTAAGGGTATTTTCTTACTGACTAGTAGCCGTTTACAATCCACTCGGTAACAATTGGTGGCAGTGGTGGGATTGTAAAGCCTCCCAGGAGTAATTATCAGTAGAACACCCAAAATGGCTGGGCGAGGACATGGCAAACCGCTTCGACATACCCGAAAAACCCCAGGGCTGATGATGGAAGATGGTGATGAGCGTGAGGAGGAGCCAGAGGAGGAGTCGTGGTGGAGTTGATGGGGGGAGGGGCCACGAAATCAGAGGCACCCCAATCTGCCGTTATGACGGGGCCAAGATCTCAGAGTTCACTGAAGGGGAAGATGTGGAAAGCTTCTTCATCCGCTTCGAGCACATCACCAGAACCTGGGGGTGGAACCATGATGAGTGGGCTGCTCGTGTTGTCACCCTTCTCATAGGTAGGGCGTTGGAGGCCTATGCCAGCATGGATGAGCAGCATTCCCACCTCTACGCCGACATCAAAGCTGCTGTCCTTGCCAAGTACAACGTGACCGAAGAGACCTACCGCCAACGTTTCAGATCTACTAGTATACCAGCAGGAGAGTCAACCAGGGAGACCTACAACAGGTTGGAGGTGGATGCGACCAGAGACCAAGACGAAGGAACAGATGGCAGAGACATTGATCCTAGAGCAGTACCTGCGTGTTCTCCGATGTCAGAACGTGGGTGAAAGAGCATCAACCACAGACGGGGGAGGAGGCGGTGGTGAGACTTGCTGAGCGGTATCTGGCTGCACATCAGGAACCACCTCGGGAGCTACATCGGGGGCCCTTTCGGCCCCACAAGGTGACTGTGGGTCAGGTTAAGGGTGATGAGGTTCTAACCAAGCATGATGCAGGGGGTGGGACAAGGTTTAAAAATGGGGGGCCTTATCTGTTTCTATTGTCATCAACCAGGGCACAAAGCAGCGTTGTGTCCACTTAAAAAACCAAAAGAAGTTAATTTCTGCTATGTTCCTAGACCAGAAATCCAGCCCACTGTACAAATGTCTCGGCCCAAATCCTGGTATGCAACTTCAGTTCTCGTTAATGGGCAGGATGCTAATGCACTGTTGGATACAGGTAGTTCCCAGACACTGGTGTAGGCAGAGTTCGTAGACAATGAGTCTTTAAACCTTGACAACCTAGTAGGGTTGGGGTGTGTTCATGGGGAAGAGCAAATGTATCCTACTGCTGTTGTAAATATCTGATGACGGTGGAGGTGGTTGATCAACTGGCATAAGATGTTGTTTTGGGGAATTATCTACCAGTTCTAACTAAACTTGTTCAGGCTGTGTCAAAGTCATGTGCTGTGGTTACAAGATCTCAGGCCAAGGGTTTGCAGCCCCTGCCTGATATCCATCAAAGTATTTTTAAAGGTGGTACAAAGGTTAGGAGGGATAAAAAACAGATCCTTTGCTTCAACCTCTGTTTACTAAGGTATGTGAGGTTGATGGGGAACCTGTTAAAGCAGCTAATCTAATTGATGATAAATACATTCTCAGAGATAACCTGTTGTACAATGCAGACAGTGATGTACCTAGATTGGTTGTTCCTAAATTGTTCCATCAGTTAATTCTAAATTTGGGACACCACATTCCATGGGCAGGACATCTAGGTCAACAGAAAAGCTATGACAGAATCAGTCGCAGGTTCTATTGGCCTAGACTTTATCAGGATGTCCAGGAGTACTGTAGGACATGTACTGAGTGTCAAAAAGTAGCTCCAATTCACAAAGCAGATCGAGGACCGTCGCAGCCTTTACCAATCATTGGCACACCATTTGAGCGCATTGGTATGGACATAATTGGTCCACTGGTTAAAAGTAGTTCTGGGCATTGATTCACCCTTGTAATCTGTGATTATGCTACTAGATACCCAGAAGTTTACCCCTTACGCTCTATGCAAGTCAAACATGTAATCCGATGTCTAATTGATCTGATTTCCAGAGTTGGTGTTCCTGCAGAAATGTTAACTGATCAGGGTGCAAATTTCATGTCAACTTTGATGAAAACTCTGTACAAGCAATTGGGCATCACCGGCGTTAGAACTTCACCATGTCACCCTGAAACTGATGGTTTGGTGGAATGTTTTCATGGTACACTTAAAAACATGCTGAAAAAGTTTGTGAATGAGTCGGGGAGGGATTGGGATGGATGGATTCCATTCCTGCTTTTCGCATACAGAGAGGTTCCACAAGCCTCAACTGGTTTTTCACCTTTTGAGTTGGTATATGGCAGGCAGGTTAGGTGTCCCCTGGACGTACTAAAAGAGGGTTGGGTGGCTGGAGAGCCCGCCCAGTGCAGTGTTGCGTCCTACATCCTCTAGATGCGAGACAAGCTGGACAAGATGAGACGCATGGCCCAAGAGCACCTGAGAGAGAGGCCCAAACCAAGCAAAAGGTGTGGTATGACAAACATGCTAGACAGAGAGAACTGAAACCTGGGCAGAAGGTATTGCTACTGCTTTTTTGCTTCTGGCACATCAAAGTTACTGGCTAAATGGCAGGACCCTTATGTGGTGTCTAGAATGGTGGGTCCAGTAACTTACGAAATCCTGTGCCCCGAAAGGAAACGCCAGAAGCAGATTCTGCATGTCAACCTGCTGAGACAGTTCAAGGAGAGAGATGTGACCCCGGCTGTGAAACCAGTGATGATGGTGCATGTAGCAGAGGATGGAGATGATGAGACTGACATGGAGCCACTCCGACCTCAAGGTGGTGCCATTGAGTATCCTGAACACCTGAGTGAGGAGCAAAAACAACAGCTGGCCCAGCTACAGAAGACATTCACTCCTCTCTTCCAGGACACACCAGGTCTCACAGATGTTATCAGCCATGACATCGTTCTGAAGGTTCCCACACCAACCCGGTAGAGGCCCTACCGTGTTCCTGAGAGAATGGTGGAGCCCTTGAGGAAAGAGGTGGCGACCATGTTGGAGATGGGTATAATAGAGCCTTCAAAAAGCGAGTGGTCAAGTCCTGTTCTTTTGGTTCCTAAGAAAGATGGAAGTGTTCGATTCTGCACAGACTTTCGTAGGTTGAACAGTGTCAGCTGTTTTGATTCTTATCCAATGCCCAGAATTGATGAACTGCTCGAAAGGTTAGGCAAAGCTAAATACATGACCACGTTAGATCTTTGTAAGGGTTACTGGCAAGTCCCTCTCACCGCTGCTTGTAGACCCTATACAGCCTTTCGAACACCTACTGGTTTGTATCAGTATACAGTGATGCCGTTCGGTCTTCATGGGGCCCCTGCTACATTTCAGCGACCCATGGACATTGTTTTATCTGATTGTGGGCAATATGCAGCATCATATCTTGACGACTGTATCATTTTCAGTGAGACCTTCCATGAGCATCTCCATCACCTCGAGCAGGTCCTCCAATTCAATTCAATTCAATTTTATTTATATAGCGTCTAATACAACAGAGTTGTCTCTAGACGCTTTCCAGAGACCCATACCCAGAACATGACCCCCGAGCAGTTATTACATAAACAATGGCAGGTAAAAACTCCCCTAGTGGGAGAAAAACCTTAAGCCAAACAGTGGCAAGGAAAAACTCAGCTTTAGGAGGGAAGAAACCTTGAGCAGGACCAGGCTCATAAGGGGGGACCCTCCTGCCGAGGGCCAGACTGGTGGGTCAGGGACGGCAACAGCACAGCAGGCAGGTGGAAGCAGCAACGGGATGACCAGGGGTGGGGACCGCAGGCCAGCACGCAGCTCCCGAAGCTCCGGCCCAATCAGCAAGTCCCAGGTTGGGGTGCAGGGTCAGGGAAAGACTTGTGCTCCGTAATGCAAGCTACAAGCCACCCACGACCACCTGCAGAGAGAGAAAAGGGAGGAGAAGGGGGGCCAGCAACGGGATGACCAGGGGTGGGGACCGCAGGCCAGCACGCAGCTCCCGAAGCTCCGGCCCAATCAGAGGATTCAGAAGGCCGGATTAACCATCAACCATAAGAAATGCTCGTGGGCACAGAAGGAAGTGAAATACCTGGGGTACCGCATCGGGCATAGCCAGATAAAGCCACTGGTGGAGAAGTTGGAGACCATTCGAAGGATACCCAGACCGCAAACGAAGAGGCAAGTACAGTCATTCCTTGGTCTAATTGGCTGGTACTGAAGATTTGTGCCTCATTTTGCCACAATAGCTACACCATTAACTAATCTCACCAAGAAGACTACTTCGTCCCACCTTCTGTGGACTGATGAATGTGAGGAGGCCTTTACAAAGTTAAAGGAGCTATTTTGTCAATATCCTGTTCTGAAGAGCTCTGATTTCAATAACCCATTTCTCGTACAAGTGGATGCCTCTGATGTTGGCTTAGGTGCTGTTCTAGCCCAAGGAGAGCTTGGCGAAGAGAGGCCCATTCTGTTCCTGAGCAGGAAGCTGTTTGACCGGGAGAGAAAGTACTCTACCATCGAGAAGAAAGGACTCGCCATAAAGTGGGCAGTGGACTCACTTAGGTTTTATCTGCTCGGACGGGAGTTCATGCTTCAGACAGACCATCGAGCCAATGCAGAGTCAAAACTCCAGAATACTGCGCTGGTGTCTGGCTCTTCAGCCATACTGCTTTAAAACTGAGTACTGCTGCCCAGGGGGCCGAAATATCACAGCTGACTATGTGTCACGTGTACCAGGTACTGTATGCACAACCCAGAAGGAGAGGGGGTAAGAAATGTGACACAGCAGACTCTGTCAGAGTAGTTTCTTTTATTGTTTGGATTTCAGTCCCACAGAAGGTGCACATTCTGTTGTGACATTGGCATGGCAAAATGGCTCAACAGCGCCCCCTAGA
Organism: Cololabis saira; assembly: GCF_033807715.1. Lineage (NCBI taxonomy): Eukaryota > Metazoa > Chordata > Actinopteri > Beloniformes > Belonidae > Cololabis > Cololabis saira. The sequence goes on along the minus strand of NC_084591.1, from coordinate 49,189,312 downwards.
ATACTATTCTCTGCCATAACTTTTGAATGGTTTGACATAAAGACTCGTGGGGGGTGTCATGGGACTCGGTATTGAGTCCTTGACCATAATTGGTGAAAATTTGCCCCGCTCTTTCTTCTAATTGGTTGTTCCTATTTCCTGCTATAACTTTTGAATGGTTTGACATAGAGAGTCGTGGGTGGTGTCATCAGACTCTGTATGGAGTCCTTGACCTTCATTAGCCTGAATTAGCCCCGCCCCTTCTTCTGATTGGTTGTCCCTTTTTTCTGCTATAACTTTTGAATGGTTTGACATAGAGAGTAGTGGGTGGTGTCATCAGACTCTGTATCGAGTCCTTGAGCTTATTTGGCCTTAATTAGCCCCGCCCCTTCTTCTGATTGGTTGTCCCTTTTCTCTGCCATAACTTTTGAATGGTTTGACATAGGAAGTCGTGGGTGGTGTCATTTCGGATATGCTTATGGGGGGCGGTGGCCGTGAGTGCGAGGGCCCCGTTCATCGCTGCTTGCAGCTTTAATTTGTCTTTGAAATTGTAAACAGACGCACATCTGAGTTGTTTGTAAATTACGGGCTTGACCTTCCTATTTCCCATCGGTCCTGATCGTCTGCACCTGTGTCTCGTTATCCCTTGTGTATATCTGGTCTTGTGTTTCCCCTGCTCCCTAATGGTCCGTACTGTTTCCTCCCTCCGTGGGTTCCACGTCAGGTTTTTTTTCATAGTTTTTGATTCACGTTCACGTTCTGGTTTTTGGTACCCTGCTCAGCAGCGCTTTGGTTTTGTTTTGTTAAAATAAACACATTATTGGTAACTACTGCCTCCTGCTCTCCTACATCTGGGTCCTACTCCAACCTCACGCTGATACAACTCTGCAATTATATGTTCTGCGGTCAGCAGACTGTATTGGTCTTTTTGGAAAAAAGCTGATAGCCTGTGTGACAGAGCAGACTCTGTCAGAGTTGTTTCTTTTATTGTTTTCATGAGCAAACGAAGAGGCAAGTGTTGAGTTGGATTTCAGTCCCACAGAAGGTGCACATTCTGTTGTGACATGTAAATTAACTACTTTGTGTCTATCCATGCAGATGCAGTAATTTGGGAGCGGCCATGATTGCCTGAGAGGAGCTCTGATTGCTTTATGGGGAGCACCTTGTGCATATTGTAGTGAGGTTGTGATTTGCTGACTGCTTAGCCAGGGGTGGAGTCAGGAGCAAATATAAAGGGGAAATGGTTTAGTACAGGAGAGGGCTGCCATGGGGAGAGGTTGATGCCAACACCTCTGCTTAATGATGATTTCTGTTGTTTGAGTTGCTTAGTTTTTGATAATAGATCTAAGTTGTCCAGGCCTGGAACCACATTAAAACTTTACTTTTTTTGCAAGCCTGCCTTCCGTCTGTCATTTAAGGGTATTTTCTTACTGACAAGTAGCCATTTACAATCCACTCGGTAACAGCCTGAGTCTTCACCTCTGCAGCTTGTGGCCCTTACCTGCAGAACTGTGTATTACACATATACCCACTGCATACACAGTATGCAGCACTCCATGATTAAACCTAATGCAAATGGGAGTTCAGTGACTATCTGAACAAACTTTGACACAAATTTAGAACAGGAAATTATTGTGGTTGGGTCATGACCTACTGTAAACACCGAGTCATGGCCTCTCTACATCTGTCCCTCTCTCACATACTGTATTTCATATACAGCTAATTCTTTGTCACAAATGCAGGACGAACTACTCATACAGATATCAGATATCAAGACCCGATACAGCTACCATGTTCTCTCTTTATTAAAACTGCACCTGCCTAGCATATATATATATATATATATATATATATATATATATATATATATATATATATATATATATATATATATATATATATATATATATACATACCCTCATGATTTGTCACTTCCCCCACATTTTTATTTAATTTCCCAGCTTCACTCCTGGTCTCATTGTACATCTAACAGATGCACAGCACTTTTTACACATCGACCCTCTCACCTTTAATCATTGTCTTTTATGCTTTTTGGCAATGTTTCTTTGATAATTTCCCAGCTCTATAGAATGCATGCAGAGAACCGCAGGGTTTTGTGGCAACATTTATTCTAAGAAAACTGATGTGACAGACTGAAGTTTGGCTCTTACTTTATTTCAAAGTTCATGATAATATGTCCATTTAAAAAGTTAGACTAAAAATGAATTTCCAAGATTGAAGCATTTTGGGGAAGACTTGTTGAAGAATTAAATAGCTAAGCAAATGAATTGTGTACTTTTCCTTTGGATCTCTAAAGGAAAAAAAAAACAATAAAATAAATGTAAAAAAGAAAAAAACGGCAAATGTGTCTATTTTCTTTTAACTACAATTAGTTCAAGTGAAAGTTGGAGGTTTCGATCAAAATACTGATATAGAAATGATTCCATGAGTGCTGAGGATTTTTGGACAACAGAATTTTTCTGTAGGCAATTTCCAGAGACCAGAACATGACCCCCAAGCAATTATTATATAAACAACGGCAGGTAAAAACCAGGATCATAAGGGGGGACCCTCCTGCTGGAAACCAGCTGGGCAGAGCAGGAAAAGAGAGAACAGACAGAGAGAACCAAGAACAGAGAAAGGAGAGACAGACACAATGGCTAACTGGTGGATCAGATCAACTTATCCCTTGTGATGTCGTTCTTTGTAAAAGATGGTTTTATTGTGCCCGCTCGTCCCACCTTGTGCTCCGTAGGGAAAAAAAAACTAAAGACAAAAGAAAACTCCAGGGCCAAGGCTATTTACATAATATACCCCCCCCCCCCAAACTAGGTACAGTAAATGTTTTATAATAATGTGCCTGTCCAACTAAGTGAGTGAGTGAGTGAGTGAGTGAGTGAGTGAGTGAGTGAGTGAGTGAGTGAGTGAGTGAGTGAGTGAGTGAGTGAGTGAGTGAGTGAGTGAGTGAGTGAGTGAGTGAGTGACAAGACTGCTTCTTCAAATCCCTAAATTTAGAAATGATCTGTTTGAAGTTTTTCAGTCAGGGTTCAGAATGCATCATAGCACAGAGACAGCACTGGTTCGAGTCACGAATGACCTTCTTATGGGTCAGCATTTTACTGCACAGGTTAGAGCATGTTAGGATTAAAGGGACAGCTCGTTGGTTTAAATCATATCTATCTTTTTTTTTTTTAATACTCAGAGGTACCAGCAATAACAGGCCAGACGCCTATAAGCCAGTTTTCTCATCGTTGTATGAAGCTTTTTTTTAAAAATACATATATGTAAGGTGGATCGGGGGGCGTTGAGGGGTAGCATCCCCTGCCAGCCTGAAATGAGAGAAACACAGGAAAAAATGGGCACACAGGCCTTTGGAATCTGCAAGAGAGAAAACGAACAAGAGAGAAAACGAACAAACAGAAACGGGAACAGGTAGAGGCACAAACAGCAACCATTTCAGATCTCTAAAACTGAATCCAGACTAGGCTACTGCGATTATCCGTCCCTCAAATCTGTGGGGTGAGTATGTAGGTGAGTGAGCAGGTGTGTATGTCTTTGTAACTGTGTGTGTGCAAAGTGAAAAGGCCAGGATGTCAGCAAGCATATAGCAGACATCCACACAGACAGGTGGAAGCAAGCAGTGGGACAATCAGAAGGGAGGACTGCAGGTCAGCACACAGCTCCCAAAGCTCCGGCCTGCTCCGGACTGGAGTTATAAATTGCTGCGACTCCTCCACCTCGGCCCGTTCTTCGAGGAATATGATGATTTAAGTAGCCGGGCGGAGTCGATTCATTCAAACTAACATACTCTTCCTCCTGTAGCCATGTTTCTGTTAAACAGAAAATATCACTCCTGCTTTCTGTAATTATATCATTTACTAACAGAGACTTGGAGCTTAACGATCGTATATTTAGTAGTCCGCATCTAATTTTTCGGTCTCTAATTGGTACCAAATGCGTATTGGTTTTAATTTTTACAAGGTTATTTTGATTTTGAATGCCTCTATCACGCCGAACCTGGTAAACTTTTGGAGGGCGGGGAACTGCAACCACTTCTATTTTGCTAGGCACCTGGTTAGAGTCGCCAATTATATAATGCATTCCTACAGTTTTATTGGCAGGTGTTGGTCCTCGAGAAGCAGGAGAGAAGCGTGTAAGACTGCAGCTCTGCATCCTGGCCTGGACTGTCAGGTGGAGTGTCTAATAATATTGGCCAGATTTCTAGAAAGAAGAGCTGCACCATCCCGGGTGGGATGAATGCCCTCTTTTCTAATCAGACCAGGGTTCCCCAAAAGATCTTCCAATTGTCAATAAAGGCCACGCCGTTTTCTGAAGACCACCGAGACAACCAGCGGCGGAGCGATAACATGCGGCTAAACGTATCACTGGTCAGATTGGGGAGGGGACCAGAGAAACCTACGGACTCCTACATGGTTTTGGCGTAGTTACACACCAACACAATATTAACTTTAGTGACTTCCGACTGGCGTAGACCAGAAGAGGACCAGAAGAAGGCGGGAGGAAATCTCCCACCAGCAAGCCCCACCTCCTCCCAGCAGGCAACAGAAGGAAGCCCCGGGCGGAACCCCATGACCACGGCAGGAAGCAGCCAGGAAACCTACGGTGATGGACCAGGACCTGGGCGAGCAACAGCCACCCGGTATGGGCTGATCACGTGGCCAAGAGGTCCACGCCCTCCAGGCCCACAACCCCCACCCGACAAGAGGCCAGTCTGCCCGGAGAGACAAGGCCACCTCGACAGTCAACGCCGGTGGGCCGACACCCACCTCAATGACAGCGGGAACCTCACAGCCAAAGGCGTGCCCAGCTGCAAGTGCAGCGGGGGGAAGTAGAGATGGGCACGGAGTGCGGGAACCCCCCAACAAGGAGCCACCCAGACACGCCCAACAGCCAACAGCCTCAAACCCAGGTTAGACAACGGACACCCATCCATCCATCCATCCATCCATCCATCCATCCATCCATCCATCCATCCATCCATCCATCCATCCATCCATCCATTTTCTATACCCGCCTTATCCTTTGCAGGTTATCGGGGGTCTGCTGGATCCTTTATCAGCTAATTACAAGCGAGAGGTAGGGGTACACCCTGGACAGGTCGCCAGTCCATCGCAGGACACCCACCCACACAGATACTAACATACACTCACTGACAAACACATGGACAATCATTCTTTCACAACTCCCATCTCCCCCTGGCACAGCCCAGCAGACCCCCCCCCCAGGCAGCACGGGTCTGGCCATCAGTCCCTCCAATGGTCCCCCCGCCCCAGGCCGAATGCGGGAAACATGGGTGGAGGAAGACCTCACTCCTGCCCCTGGTGAGTGTGTGCTGGTGTGACTAATCAAGTAACTAACAGGGAGGGGGAGGTCAGACAACCATGTGGCTGTGCCAGTAACCCCATCTGACAGTGTTCCCCCCTCCTATGTGCAAGTGTCCTTGTCCCCAACCCCCCGGGACCTAAGTGAATGTGTGCATGAGTCATGTAGGGGAGCAGGAGGAGGAGAAGAGCACAAAGCCAGGAGGCAGGGCCAGAGGTATTGGCCCAGATAGGCTACTGAGCTGGGTTAGGCGAAGGCTGAGCGGGCAGGAACTACCAAGAAGGCAACCGAGCAGGCTTCTGTGTTCCATCCAAAAGAGGTAATAATCTGGTTTCAGACTCCAGGATGGTGCAGGGTTTTAACTGTGCCTGATTACCAACCACCAGCAGGTCTGATGCTGACAGACTTCCATAGACCTGCCAAGCCTGAAACAGAAAGCACAACCAGCCAGCAGCCAGGGACCAGAAACCCAACAGAAAACATAACCACCACGGTAACTTCAACTGATTTTAAGTTAATGCAGGTAAAGGACTTCCTGGTTTGACTGTTTGACTGTCTAAGCTGCTGTGATGAACACAGCAACCCAACACTACAGAGATGAAAAACATTTCACATTTCAATTTGACTAAACCACAGTTTAGTAGAATTACTTACTCTGCTCAGCAGTTCTGACCTTAGTGGAAATGCAAAAAGACCCACTGCTGAAATAATCTTCAAGAGGCCCTGGAGGATTGTTGTTCTGGATGCTGTTGGTTGTTGTTGCTGTAATCTTTACATGCAGCTTGTGGTTTACTCTCGGCTTTGTTATTAAAATTCTTTACACCAAAGGCATACTGTATGGCGGCAAGAGAAAGTAGTAAAAGCCAGCAAGAGCAGCAATGACCCAGTGGGTCTGACACATTCAGGTATGAGAAAAAGAGAAAGATTCAGAGGTGAGAAGGAGGACAGTCAGGAAGAAGAGAATGAGAAAGGGAGAAAAGTGATGACAGGTTATTTTACACCTCTTCTCTCCTGACAGCTGACGTTATTTCCCATTCTCCTCAGACACACAACAGATCCAATCTAAGGCTCCTCCAGATGCCCCTTTTGAAGCCCCATAACCAAATGAAACCCTTCATTTTACACGTCTTACATAGACTGTCTTTCTCACACTCACACACACACACACACACACACACACACACACACACACACACACACACACACACACACACACACACACACACACACAGGTCAAGAAAAAAAACCCCACCTGTTCTACATGTATAACTGTAGTTGGAAAAACAAATGAACTATCTCATTGTTACGTGCACAGACATAGTAACTGGATGGTATAAGATACTTCACACAAATACTGTGTGAATGGAATGGAAAGTATTCAGATCCCTTTAAATGTTTCCCTCTTTGTTTCATTGCAGCCATGTGCTAAAATCAAAAAAGTGTATTTTATTTCTCATTAATGTACACTCAGCAACCCATCTTGACAGAAAAAAACAGAAGTGTAGAAATGTTTGCAAATTAATTTAAAAAGAAAAACTGAAATATCACATGCTCATAAGTATTCAGACCCTTTTCAGTGACACTCATACTTAACTCACATGGTGTTATTTCTTCTGATCCTCCTTGAGATGGTTTTGCTCCTTCATTGGAGTCCAGATGCATTTTAATTAAACTGATTGGACTTGATTAGGAAAGGCACACACCTGTCTATATAAGACCTCACAGCTCACGGTGCACGTCAGACCAAATGAGAATAATGCGGTCGAAGGAACTGCCCAAGGAGCTCAGAGACAGAATTGTGGCAAGGCACAGATCTGGCCACGGTTACAAAATAAGTTCTGCAGTATTCAAGGTTCCCAAGATCACAGTGGCCTCCATAATCCTTAAATGGAAGACGTTTGGGACGACCAGAACTCTTTCTAGATCTGGCCGTGCAGACAAACTGAGCAATCATGAGAGAAGAGACTTGGTGAGAGAGGTAAAGAAGAACCCAAAGATCCCTGTGACTGAGCTCCAGAGATGCAGTAGGGAGATGAGAGACAACCATCACTGCAGCCCTCCACCAGTCAGGGCTTCATGGCAAAGTAGCCTGACAGAAGCCTTTCCTCAGTGCAAAGCCTGCATAGAGTGCCCAGACTATGAGAAATAAGATTCTCTAGTCTGATGACACCAAGATTGAACTTTTTGGCGTTCATTCTTAGCGGTACGTGTGGAGAAAAGCAGGCACTGCTCATCACTGGCCCAATACAATCCCAACAGTGAAACATGGCGGTGGCAGCATCATGCTATGGGGGTGTTTTTCAGCTGCAGGGACAGGACAACTGGTTGCAGTTGAATGAAAGATGAATGTAGCCAAGTGCAGAGATATCCTGGCAGAAAACCTTTTCCACAGTGCTCAAGACCTCAGACTGGGCCAAAGGTTCACCTTCCAACAAGACAATGACCCTAAGCACACAGCTAAAATACCAAAGGAGTGGCTTCGGAACAACTCTGGGACCATTCTTGGCTGGCCCAGCCAGAGCCCTGACCTAAACCCAATTGAGCATCTCTGGAGAGATTTGAAAATGATTGTCCACCAGCATTCATCATCCAACCTGACAGAACAGGAGAGGATCTGCAAGGAAGAACGGCAGAGGATCAATTCAATTTTCAATTCAATTTTATTTATATAGCATCTAATACAACAAAAGTTGTCTCTAGACGCTTTCCAGAGACCCAGAAAATGACCCCCGAGCAGTTATTACATAAACAATGGCTGGTAAAAACTCCCATAGTGGGAGAAAAACCTTAAGCCAAACAGTGGCAAGGAAAACTCCCCTTTAGGAGGGAAGAAACCTGGACCAGGACCTGGATCATAAGGGGGGACCCCCCTGCCGAAGGCCAGACTGGGGGGTTGGGGGGCGTCAAAAGCACAGCAGGCAGGTGGAAGCAGCAACGGCATGACCGGGGGTGGGGACCGCAGGCCAGCACGCAGCTCCCGAAGCTCAGGCCCAATCAGCAAGCCCCGGGTTAGGTTCAGGGTCGGGGAAAGTTTGAGAAGGGGCAGGGATTTAGGATCCCCAAATCCAGGTGTGAAAAACTGATTCCCAAGAAGGCTCATGGTTGTACTCGCTCAGAATGGTGCTTCTACTCAATACTGAGGGTCTGAATACTTATGACTTTGTTATATTTCAGTTTTTCTTTTTTTATAAATTGTAAATGTAAAAGGGTCTGAATACTTTCTGTACCCTCTGTATACTTAAAACATGCACACCACCAAGCATCTTTATGCTGTCAAGCTGCAGAAATACAATAATTTGCGCTCAAATGTATATGTCTACTTTTTAAGTCCGTCCTTTTATGTGGTGAGTATTCTCAATGCTCTCTGCCTGCATATAGTAAAAATCCTTGGGTTGTGGCTCGCATTAGGTGAAGTTTTAATTGTTTGAATGTTACTTTGCACAAGGTTTTACGACTCATAGATGTGTGAGCATGTGTGTGTATCCAGTGGAGATGCATACGCAGACATGCATGGAAGCACAATGATGAGCCATAAACATCAGTCCGTAAAAGTAAAAGCCCCACTGCAGAGCTCTACCGTAATCATCAACCTACCTCATGTTTAAAAAAAAACATGTTTTCCTGTTTTTCTTTACAATCTACAATGAACCTGGAAAATGTGACTTGTGAAAGCTTCACAAAGTGTTTGTAGAGAATAACAGAAAGAAAATTCTAGCAATTCTGAGAGTTTTAGCAAGACACAAAGAAGTTAAGCGGGGGTGATGACAGCTAATCAGGTAGGTGTGAGGTTGGAGAGTCAAGTGGTCATTCCTCTTAATGTACCACTGTGCTAAAAGGTTGCTCCAGTCTATTAGTGCCACAAAAGAAGGATCCTACCCTGGGAACTGTGGGAAATTTAGTTTTGTATGCTCTAGGGAAGTGAGTGTGAATGAATATCCATTTCAGTGAGTGAAGGAAAAAGGAAAAGGTCAAAATCAAACTTCCTCCACTGACATTTATCTAACACTGCAGTCAGTGATGTATGTATGTGGCCTAATATTCAGTTATGCAAATTGTCAGCAGTGGGAAAATGTTCTCACATATTTATTTTTGTGCAGCTTGAGAGGCTTTTGTGTAGTTTAACTCACTCCATCAGTGTGGTTCATGATTCATATATGCTTATTTATTTATGTTTACAGATTAAATTATTGAAACTGCATTGGAAGTGGGTCGTGGCTGAACCCAGAAGTGGTTAAATCCTGGTTCCAATCTGGATTTGGATCTCTTATGCTGGATTCACACTGAAAGCGTCAAAAATCGCCTGTGGTGGCTCGGGGCGCCTGCATCGCGCTACTTGTCGACGTCTTTCAATGCTTGCCGACGCCTGCAGTGGGCGGGGCTTCAAGCTGATCTGCAGAACGGGAACAAAGTGCATATAGTCTACACATATCTTTACATAGCTGCACATCTTCAGTTTCCTATTTCACCATAGATCACACTTTGGGAAGCCTTCTTTATATTTTAGTGTTATTTCCCGCGTAGATAAGAGAGAGTTTGATGCTCCTTAACCAGGTTGGTCCTGGATCAACATCAACCATCATCGTTGGTCCCGGTGAAGTTGCAGTCTGTCTGGGTGAACACTGACACACCGGGTCGGAGCGGATTTGGTCATATTGTTTAAACTGTGTTTTGTGATTAATAAGCACGGTTTTTAATTATTTTGCGTTGGATCAATGTAGCAAATAAAATTGTTTAGACCATACAGCTCCTCAACCATCAGTTACGTGTTTCACATGAGAAGTTCATGTAAAAACGGCAGTCAAATCAGCCAAAATGTCAGTTTGCTAGATGAAATATATTAATTCCTGATAAAATAAGTTTGTTAGTGCACAGCTCTGCTCATGTGTGCATGTGAATGAGTGTACGTTTGTGTGTACATGAAAGTACAATCTGCATTGAGGGTTCTTGCTTCGGGAATCCCGGTCTGTGATTGGACGCTGCCTTGGCGTCGCCGCTGCTCATTTGCATAAAGTTGAGATTTTTCAACTTCAAATTGACGCTCTGGACGCCTCCAACGCGCTGCTCCCAACACCTCCAATGCCTCTATGGCCTCAGACGCGTCTCGCAGTGCTTTCATAGACAATGAATGGCAACCGGACGCCTATGACGGTGCTTTCAGTGTGAAACCACGGTTAGCCTCAGCCTGAACTTTTTCCTTTGCTAAAGAATTTCATGTAACTTTGTAGAAGGTTTCAACATTAACAAAAAAACAAACCCTGTTAAATATCGGCGAGGATTATTACCAAAACTGCAGAGTACACCGAAGGATGTGCTTTTTGACTATCCATCCATCCATCCATCCATCCATCCATCCATCCATCCATCCATCCATCCATCCATCCATCCATCCATCCATCCATCCATCCATCCATCCATCCATCCATCCATCCATCCATCCATCCTCTATACTTGCTTTATCCATTGCAGGGTCACAGGGGTCTGCTGGAGCCTATCCCAGCTAATGACAGGGGAGAGGCAGGGGTCCACCCTGGACAGGTCACCAGTCCATCGCAGTGCCGCTTTTTGACTATTCCTCTCTACATTTTTTCAGTATGAGGCAGTGTAATGTAGCCGTTGATGGAATTTTTTTAGAATTTCAATCTGGCCTTAAAATGAGGAAATAAAGACGGACCGTTTTTCAGACTTCCCTCTCATCCGTAGAGCCCAAGGTTGTTCAGCTGCACCTTGAAGTTGTAGAGCTATTTCTCACAAATTTGAAATTACTTTTCAGAAAGTTTCAATAAATAACCCAAAGGTTAAAGGAGCTTGAGGCCGGATTGTGGCAAGATTTATGAAAAAAATCCGTATACATTTTAAGTTTTCTAGTAATAATGTCAGATGAAGTGTTCCAAACCCAAAAGAATGAGCCCTTTAGTGTATCTCTCCTTTGCCTTGAACAGGCTGCGTGCTGCAAAATGTGCTGCAATTCGATCCCGAATTTCCCGCGCTGGGCTGCGGATGTGACGTCACATGACGCTGCATGCACGTTCTCCCCGTTCTCCCGTGCCGACTTCACTATTGGCTTCAGTACCCCCAACGGCCGTCGTGGTGAAGGGTGGCGCTAGAGAGTCTCATTTCTTAAAAGGAGCCTCAAGCTCCTTTAAGGGATAAACAGAGAGTTGAAAAATGTCACCCTTTCCAATTTTTTAAACCTTTGCCATAGAATGGCTTTGGCAAGAAAATTCAATTCAGTTTGATTAATTTTATTTGTAAAACACCAACAAACATCAAAAATCATTTCAAGGCACTTCACACAGAAACAGTTTCTGTCACAGTTTTGGGTTTGATTATGGTTTTTATATTTGCGTCCTGTTTTATTTTGAAACCCCATGTCTTTGTGTTTAAGTCTTGTCTTGACGTCCCTTGTTCCCATCTGCCCTGATCGTTTGCACCTCTATCTCGTTTCTTTGTTCCCTGCTGGTCCGTACTGTTCTCCCCTCATGTGTCATGGCATGTTTCTGGGATTTTTTGTCAAGTTAAGGCTCAGCAGTGATTTAAGTTATTATATCACGTTTTGTGGAAGTTGTTTTGCTACAAGTAGTGCTATTAAGTTATCAAGAGTTATTAATAATTGTCCTTCAACAATTATTAATAATTAATAAAGTAGATTACTTATCAAATTGAATTATTCAAAATGACTTAATCGAACGGGGCACCACCTGGGCTCTAACCAGGAAAATGATAACTTTAACAGCAGAATCAGTTTCAAGATTAATTATTCTACAGAATACAATTGAAGGATGAAATCCGAACACAGGCTCCGGCACCCAACCTTAGCAGCAAATGTGCGTATAATAAACAAAGACGACTTCTTTCAATCAGAATTTATTCACATCAGTGTCAAGCAGATGGTAAAACAGCATTCCGGATAAACTCTGATGGTTCGCTACATTAACAGAGACAGTAAATGAGATAATGCAGGTCTTCCGATCATCCGTGTGTGTGTGTCAGTGTACGTGTGTGTGTGCCTGTGTGTGTGTGTGTGTGTGTGTGTGTGTGTGTGTGTGTGTGTGTGTGTGTGTGTGTTTGTGTCAGAGCAGCGTCACATCGTGCGAACACGCAGACACGCGGGTCACGCTGCGTTACGTGGGCACGCAGCCAACAGGGCGGGCCATGACGCGCTACGCGAACACGCCGCCAAGAGGGCGGATCACACCACGTTACTGCCCGAAAGTAAAGTGGCGGACAACGCAACTCAGACCACGAGTTAAAATGGCGAACCGCCACGTGAGTCTGAGACGTTACCTTGTTAGTCAGAGGAGAGAAGGAGGAGCGGATCAGTGGATCACGCTCTAATGACCGCCGGCCCGTCTGCAGGATCCTCGACGCGACACAAATGCACAGCTGCAGATGATCACATCCACGGGGGTGGAAATCAAACAGGTGTGGACTCTTACGGCCGATTCGATTGATCGTTCCACGGGTCCCACTCGGGAGTCGGGTCGGGATTGAGATCACCCGCCCGCTCTGAGATTTAACCGGGAGCCGTGGTCCGATCACTCGGCGGTGAAGGCTCACGTGACAGGCGGAAACAGCACAATCGACGTGTCACACAATATATGAAACCCAATAAAACAAAATGAAACACCACGCAAAAATGCTCTTAAACTAAATCTGCACCTATAGCCTCTTACTTGGAATCAGTTTAAAGCTCTCAGTCACAATCAATCCGTAGCGCGGTCTGCGCTTCTGAGCGAACCGGGCGGCTCCCATCTCACTCCTTCCGACTCTGGAAAAAGGAACACAAGCGGCGTTGCAGGACTGGGGGCGAACCCGTTTACCAGCGCTGGCAAACTCTCACGGCTCCTAGCCGGGGGCCCAAATCCCTGCGTCTGGATGCTCTGTGGGAATCCGTTTACCGCGGCGAGGGCAAGGGGCACGCGCAAGCTGGACAGGGCGCTCCGGGGCTGATGCGGCGCTGATTGAAGGGAAAAGAGTCACGACTGTCCGCGTGTAAGAGCGGGGTCGTGACGGGCCAAAGTCGGGACTGGAGACCACTCAAAACGGGTCGTCGAACGGGAGGCAAAAAGGAAAAAAAAAAAAAAAAAACGAGAGACGAAAAACCTTGGGCTGAAGACCCAAAAAAGCTGAAGACAGAAGAGCAGAAAAAAAAAAGAATTCGGGCCGCTGCCAGTATTTATGGGTTCTCTGACGTCACACCGTCCTTGCAGGCTGTGCTACTGTACAAATACAGTGCGCATCTTCTTCTGTGTGTCTTTACTTATTCCGCCCCCTCAGGGGACCACAGACACAGTTGGGCTGTGGAAATTTCCATTGCCCTTTGCTCTCCAAGCCATGCTGCAGGTGTCATAAAACTTTAGGGTGGCTTCAGTCGGTGGGCCAGAATGGGCTTTTGACTGGCCAGGGCCTGACACCTTTCACATGAGTTCATATAAATTGATAATCCCCCATGAGTCCATAATCACACCTGACTTCATAATCACATGGGCGGTGGCCCAACAAAGTTGTTCCACCTTCTGCTCCTGGGTCCTACTCCTATTCCAAACCCTGACAATTTCAGTGGAGTCCAGTAAGGTAAAGTCCAGTTAAGTCTGATTGTACTTACACAGAAATTCTCTTAATTCTTACTGGGCTCCATCAAAAAAATGTAGAGGGTTTTAAAAAGATAAGGATTCATGGTGGTGGTGGTGGTGGTGGTGGTGGTGGTGCATGTGACCACTCTTCCTCCTCTCAGACTCAACATTTAACTTTATACAGAATAATTATTTACTATAAGTGATGCAACAGTAATTTTCTATAATGAGTATGGTTCCTTTTACAACAAACCAAGAGCTAAAGTAGAAATGTTTGATCATAGCAGCCTGTCTGTCAGCACAACTATACAAGTAAAATTACAGCTCTATGCAGTGAATCCTACATGTGTGCTAAAACACACACACACACACACACACACACACACACACACACACACACACACACACACACACACACACACACACACACACACACACACACACACACACACACACACACATCCCTGTGGATCCAAATAACTTTTATAAAACCACAGAATGAAGCATTGGCCTTGTCTGGGGAGGTTGTTCTTGTTGAAAATCTAAAATTCTTTCAGCTTTTTGATTCTTCAAATATGCATTGATGTCATAACTGCTGAAAGCAGCAACCTTGATTTACAGACCATTCTTCAAGCCTCCATTTCTGGATGAAATTCTTCAAAGTTATGTATTTAAAAACAACTAACAAATATTGGAACCTAAAATTATTACTGCTTAAATCTGTTTTAATGTGTTTATTATTGTATCTGTAGGAATTTTTCTCGTTTTTTGTTTTCCGACGAAATGAGGGCCTTTTTGCCCCCCTAAACCTGCCCCAAAAGTCACCAAACTTTGCACGCAAGCGAGGCCTGCCGAAAAATTTTATATTTAATGGTTTGCATTAATGGGCGTGGCCTAACGGCTCAACAGCGCCCCCTAGAAAACTTTGTGACTCAAACCCCAAAATACGGTTTGACGTACATGCACGAAAATCGCTACACACCTGTATCATGTTGCAACTTAAAGAAAAGTCTCTTGGCGCCATGGCCGAAACCAAACAGGAAGTCGGCCATTTTGAATTGCCATTTTTAATAAATCGCGTAATTTTGGCGCAATTTATGCCATTTCTTCGGCCGCTTCTTCGCCCGAACCGTAACGTGCACCCAGGTGTGTTATACATCAGAATGTGCGTCTCCATCCTGCGACGATGCACATTACTTTTCTCAGTCAAAAGTGTTAACGTGGCCATGCTCGATGCCAAAAAGCGCACCCACCCTTCATCTGATTGGTTCAGACAGAAAAAACGTTGTGCCTCAAGCCCCACAATACGGTTTGACGTACATTATTATTATTTATTTATCTTTTGGTCTTAACAATTGGCTTCTGATGACAAACATAAAAGTAAACAGCTACTGTATTTAAACGTTATTATCATTTTCAAAAATTGATGTTTTTTTTTTCTTTTAATTTGCCCATGATGGGAAAAAACGAACAAACAACCCATGCCAGTTAAGTGGGAAAGGTTTATTTGAAGTCATTTGGGTTTTTTGTTCTCTCCCCGATTTGAGTTTGAAACCCAGGTTTGATTGTGTATAATGAATGTAACTGGTTAAACAACATCAACAAAATATTGTTCTGTGTTTAGGACTCTTTCGTTATTTTGGTTTTGATTGTTTTCTTGTAGAAATGTATAAGGCTGTCTTTTTATTGAGGTTTAATCTATGAAAATAGGTTACTTCCCCCTAAAATCTTAATTTGTTCATTGAAAACACAAAAAGACACATTTGTTTGTACCCTTTCATTAAAGGAAAAACAACAAAACAATATGGTCAGTAAATGTGATGATAAATAATACATGACTGAGTATTGACTGATTTAATTCTGATGTTTTTAGATTGTGGTTATTAAAATCACTTCAAACGACTAATGAAACGTGCTTGGACAAAAAGGACGGTACCCTCACTTTGCTATTTTGTTGAACAACCTTTTGAGACAATCACCTGCAATCAAGTGATATCTGGAACTCTCACTGTGACTTCTGCTTCTGCAGAGAGCTATTTTGGCCCATTTGCTATTTGGATGATTTGCTAAAAAGCTCCTGTTTTTGTCTTATCCATCCAAAGGACTGCAAGATGAGGCAAACAGATGTGCACTGCCAGGATTAACTACAGGAAAGCTTATGACTGAATACCACATGCATAGATACTGCAATGCTTGGAACTGTAGCCTTCATCAAGAACTTAATGAGACTGTGGAAGATTACTAAAGAGGAAAATTCTACAAACTAACTGACTGGTTTGAGTCTTACTTAAAGGACAGGAACTACTTTGTGTCAATAGGTAACTTTACATTGGAATAAATAAACATTACTTGTGGAGTTCCTCAAGGTTATATCCGAGGACTCCTCCTATTTCACATGTACCTGCTTCCACTAGCTCAAATAATAATAAACAACAATATAAGTTACCACAACTATACAGATGACGCATAACTTTACATTACAATGTTACTAGGTGAAAATGAGACCATACAAGTGTTGAGGATGGAACATGGAACCAATCAATGAGTGGATGTGCACATCATTTTCTCCAGTTGAACAAAAACAAAATGGAAGTAATTGTTTTTAGACCAAAAGAAGAGCATTTAAGAGTCAGCACACAGCTTCAGGTGTTACAGCTACAAACCACTGATAAGGCCAGAAATCTGGGTGTAGTCATGGACTCAGAGCTGAACCTTAAGAGACACATTAAAACAATTACAAAGTCAGCCTTCTGTCACCTGGAGAACATCTCCAGGATCAAAGGACTAATGTCTCAGCAGGACACTGAAAAACTCATCCATGTGCTTATCTTTAGTCGAATTGATTACTGCAACAGTGTCTTTACAGGTCTGCCTAAAAAGTCAATCAAACAGCCAAAGCTAATCCAGAATGCTGCTGCCTGAGTTCTCATTAAAACTAAGAAAGTGCACCACATCACTCCAGCTCTGAGGTCCTTACACTGGCTCCCTGTACCTCAGAGAATAGACTTTAAAATACTTCTATTAGTTTATAAATCGCTGAATGGTTTAGGACCAAAATACATCAAAGACTTGTTGTTGCCATATCAACCATCCAGACCTCTCAGGTCTACTGGTTCAGGTCTGCTCTGTGTCCCCACAATCAGAACGAAACATGGAAAAGCAGCATTCCGCTTTTATGCTCCACAGATCTGGAACAAACTTCCAGAAAATTGCAGGAATGCTGAAACCCTCAGTTCCTTTTTAAACCAAGGTTAAAAACGAATTTCTTTACAACTGCCATTGACTGAATTATTTAAACTATTCTAACTTTAAATAATGTTAACTTTTGTACTAAATTCTTGTAGTTTGTTGGGCTGGTCCACCCACTCCTTTTTCTCTTTTGTGCATGTTTGCAGGCCAGAGCTTCAGGAGCTGCATACTGATCTGCAGTCCCACCCTCTGATCATCCCACTGCTGCTTCCACCTATCTGTGTGGATGTTTGGTAGATGCTTACTGACATCCTGACCTGCAGTCCTTTTTTCTCTTCACTTTTCATATATTTATCATGTAATGCACCTTAAATTGAAGCGTTGGATATACTAAGGAGATGCTTTGTCCCCATTGTTGTTCTGAATAGTCAAGACATCAGCTCAGTGATCCACCTTACTAGGATATACAGCAGAGACATTGTAATGTCATTCGGGCTGGATAAATGTGCTCAAATGGTATCCAAAAGAAGCAAAATTATGTAATTCAATTCAATTTTATTTATATAGCGTCTAATACAACAAAAGTTGTCTGTAGACGCTTTCCAGAGACCCAGAACATGACCCCCGAGCAATTAAGGGTGTTTAGCTACCAAAGGGCAACATATCGGATGTTAAAGACTGCTACAAATACCTGGATATTCTGCAAGCAAATTGAAGCCACTGATATCATGACAAGGACCCTTTTACAATGCATGGAGGAGTTCATCCCAAGTTCAACACCAAGAGGCTCTATAGGAAGCGAAAAAGAGGACGGCTGCAAATTAGTGTGTCAAAGCCACCATACAGGATGAAACAGCAAAATACATTAAAAACGTGGCCTATAAGGATACACTGCTGAGTGAATGTCCCAAATCCAGCATGTACCAATGACAGATTGAAGAAGTAGCTAATATCGAGAAAACCTACCATTGGCTGGAGAAAGCTTGAGCAAAAGATAAACATTGGATACATAAATCATAGCAGCACAAGGCTGATGGAGACCAGGGTCTATCGAACCAGACAAGATCTTGGCTGCAGACTGCAGAGATGCCCCAGAAACAATCCAGCACATAATAGAAGGATTCAAGATGCTGGCAGGTAAACCATAAATAAATAAATGGGATGACATGACTGTGTCATAGTGTACAGGAACATCTGCATTGAGTATGGGGTTGTAAGTCCCATCAAGTCAAGTTAGGAGATACCTCAATAGGTGGTGGAGAATGGAAGAGCAAAGAACTGTGGGACTTCCAGATCCAGACCGATGCACTGGTGATGGCACAATTGTCCTCAAAATGACTTACTGATAAAGGAGGCAGACTGAGGATGTGGAAGTTTGCAGTTGTCACCACTCATTTTCTCAGTTTATTATTAAAAATATATATTTTTAGATATCTTTTTACAGATGTGAACAACTTGGATTAGACTTTTTATTTCAATCTAAGCATACAACATAGGTATGCACTCAAGGTACAGTTTCAGACATTATATATGCCTGTTTCTGAGTGAGTTTACTTTGTCGCTGATAGTGGATGGATATCATATAATATTTATGGCAGATTTCCCAGAGAGTTAGTTGCTGGTTATGTCTAAGTGCTCTCCCCATGCTAAAAAGAAGCATCACTACAGCATGCCAAATATAAACATCAATTTCAAACATCATTCTTTGACTGCACTGTCTATTACTGAAAACGTGTCTGAGAGAAAACCTATAACCTGCCATTCTTTGCTCCAGGGTTATTTCTGGATGCTGGTTTTCCTCAGGTTTGAAGTATTACTACCTCTAATGTTTCCAAAAGTACATGATACTATATTTATCCATAACAATGTTAATTTTTAACTTTTACTTAGGTAAAAAAATGTTAAATACTAAGGAAACTGCCAATCCCTTTCATTTTTGGATCTGGGCTGATGCAGTTCTCATGTAGGGCTTTTTAACCAACGCAGTTTGGTGCTAGAGTCAGACTGCACCAGTTCTTTGCTTTTTGACTGCCGGCTGTGAAAAGAGCATTTACTAGGTTCCAGGAATACTGGCTATGCTGTCCACCAAACCTTGCTAGATCAGATGTAAGAACTGCTATGTCACAGTGGTGGCTGGGATAATTTGTAACCCTCACTCACTCACTCACTCACTCACTCACTCACTCATCTTCTCCCGCTTTATCCGTTCCCGGGTCGCGGGGGCAGCAGCCTCAGCAGAGATGCCCAGACTTCCCTCACCCCAGACACTTCCTCCAGCTCTTCCGAGGGGAGTCCGAGGCGTTCCCAGGCCACCCGAGAGACATAGTCTCTCCAGCGTGTCCTGGGTCTTCCCCGGGGTCTCCTCCCGGTGGGACATGCCTGGAACACCTCCCTAGGGAGGCGTCCAGGAGGCATCCGGTACAGATGTCCAAGCCACCTCAGCTGACAGTCTCAATGTGAAGGAGCAGCGGCTCGACTCCGAGCTCCTCCCGGGTGACCGAACTCCTCACCCTATCTCTAAGGGAGCGTCCAGCCACCCTGCGGAGGAAACTCATCTCTAAGGGAGCGTCCAGCCACCCTGCGGAGGAAACTCATCTCTAAGGGAGCGTCCAGCCACCCTGCGGAGGAAACTCATCTCGGCCGCTTGTATCCGTGATTTTGTCCTTTCGGTTATTACCCAAAGTTCATGACCATAGGTGAGGGTAAGTGCGTAGATTGACCAGTAAATCGAGAGGTTCGCGTTTCGACTCAGCTCTTTCTTCACCACGATGGTCCGGTACACCAACCGCATAACTCCGGACGCTGCACCGATCCGTCTGTCAATCTCACGCTCCATCTTTCCCTCGCTCATGAACAAGACCCCAAGATACTTGAACTCCTCCACCTGAGGCAGGACTTCTCCACCCACCCGGAGAAGGCACCCCACCCTTTCCCGATGGAGAACCATGGATTCGGTTTTGGAGGGGCTGATTCTCCTCCCTGCCGCATCGCACTCGGCCTCAAACCGCCCCAGCACATGCTGAAGGTCCCGGTCCGATGAAGCCAACAGGACAACATCATCCGCAAAAAGCAGAGATGAAATCCTGAGGATCCCAAACCAGATCCCCTCCGGCCCCTGGCTGCGCCTAGAAATCCTGTCCATAAAAATTATGAACAGGACCGGTGACAAAGGGCAGCCCTGCCGAAGTCCAACATGCACCGGGAACAAGTCTGACCTACTGCCGGCAATGCGAACCAGACTCCTGCTCCGATCATACAGAGACCGGACAGCCCTTAGTAGAGGGCCCCGGACTCCATACTCACTGAGCGCCCCCCACAGAATGGCACAAGGGATATGGTTGAATGCCTTCTCCAGATCCACAAAACACATGTGGACTGGTTGGGCAAATTCCCATGAACCCTCTAGCACCCTGCGGAGGGTGTAGAGCTGGTCCAGTGTTCCACGACCACGACGAAAACCTAATTTTTCCTCCTGGTTCCTCTCTGGTACCCTGGTGTAGATTTTCCTGGGGAGGCTGAGAAGTGTGATCCCCCTATAGTTGGAACACACTCTCCGGTCCCCCTTTTTAAAAAGAGGGACCATCATATTAGGTGCAATGTTTTTTGTTGTTAGTTAATGCTTAATTTTTTTCATCTGAACATAGAGCTTATGTGACTCACTAAAAAGCTTCAGTTCTTTCCAAAGGATATTCTCCAAGAGGGTTTATGGCTTGTCTTCTTCTGTCGTATGTCCTTAGACCTTCAGATCCGTTGCAGCAAGCCAGATGGCTTGTCAAAATGCATTAAGACAAAATCCAGTCTTTTTTTGTTTTAGCAGTAAAGTCCTTGTAGGTTGTTCACTTTGGCTCAAACAGTTATGGATGGTGGAACACTGATGTACCTTGACCTGCACCTGGAATCTCTTTGGAAGTTTTTCTGGGCTCTCTGGTTACTTTTCATATTAACCATCTCTTTAATTTATCAATTTTCCTCTTTTGGCCACATTTGGCTACATACCTATGGATACTAAACGCCTAAATGAAATTTACAACTATAGTCACAAGTATATTTGGCTGCTTGGAGGTGGTTTCATAGTCATGAATTATATTTGTGATCTCTTCAGACAACTCTTTCCTTTGCTTTCCTGGTGAATGTGTAGTGGGGTGGTCACCATGAAACCAAACAGCAGATTGACTACTTTGAACCCTTTAATCAGTACTGACTGATTGTAAGATAAAAGACACCTGGGATGCTAATTACAAGATACACTTTAGTTTAACATGTCTCCTGGGTCAAATTATATTCTACAGTTATCGAGTGATCTTTCTTTTCTAGAGGTACCAACTAATTTTTTCAAGGCCAGTTTCATGAAGTGATAATCACCCAGTCAAAGTCAATTTTACCTTCAAGCACTTATTCAGCTGTTTCAAGCTTTTCTGCAGATTCTGTGTCTACTCAACACATTTTAACAGGGCGTGACAATCTTGCCATGCACAAGGCTGTCTCAGGGTGACAGCATCACATCTACCAACGTGCTGTCAACAAAATGTAATCAAATTACGAAAATTAGATTATAGGCTGTGCTTTACATTATCTAATCTGATTATTTCTGATTAGTTCTGGATCCGGTGTCAGACAATAATTCACTTAAAAGCAACCCCACTCAAAAAAATATGCCTATAATAGCAAGAGTGTTTGTTAATTAATCTTATACCACGACAACATTGTATTAAATAACCTAATAAATTTGTGCCAGTCTGCTGCATCACAACACCAGGATGTTGATACATTAATATTAGAAGCAGGAAGAAAGACAACACTGATCAGTGTTACAGAGAGGTCAGTAGCAGGTGTGAAGCAGAAATAAAATGTGCCAGGTACTGCTGGATATCAACAGAGAATCAAGCTTCTGATCTATTCAAAACAAAAAGCGCAAAATAAACGTGTTTCTCAAACAAGAAGCTTCCCAACAATATGAAAGAGACAAACATTTACATTTATAAATAAGAACCATAAGGAATCCTGCAATAGACTGACAACCTGTCCAGCGTTTACCCCTTCCTATCACCTGTGAGCTGGGAAAGGCTCCAGCAGACCCCAAGATTCTACACAGGATTTAATGGGTATAGAAAATGAATGAATTAACGATGAACAATGAATTAGTGACAAAATGGCATCCCTTCAGTTCTGTGAACACACAGTCAGTGGTTGAGGAAGTGCTGAATAGCCTTCAGTAAATATAATAATGCTTGAGGATAAAGGTTAGTCAGCAAAATTCTTGCATTTTTGATCTAACAAAAATAATGTACACAGTAATAGTAAGACATTCTGAAGTAGATTCATTAGAGAAACACACTAATTTTCAAATAAATATGGAGTATATAATAATAATGCATTATAATTATGCTTTTAAGCAGATATCACTTTAATGTAGCAGCTGAATCTAATTTACTTTATACAAAATAGGACAACTTAGTCTATTAGGTAATCTTATAAATGTCATTACTTTATTTTAGAACTGCAAAATAGTGATAGTGAAATATTTGCGACCAAAGTAAAAATTGGCATTTTAGCATTACATAGAAACACTAACGCAGAAATAAAAGTAGGTGCCAGCTATTTTATCACAACAGGGGTTCTGCTTCTCTTTTACATCTATATCTGCTCTGTGAAATGCATGTTCAACATAAAATCTTCACAGTTCCTTTTAAACATCACTACTTGAGGTTGATTTCCATGTTGCATTCCTCTCTGATTTTGTCACTAAATGAGTCCCCCCTTAACCCATAGTTTGTCCAGTCTAAGTCCCTGGCATTTAATCAGTTTCAAAAGAGGAATTTGTCACATCCACTAACAGTCAAGTATATGTAAAGGGGAGGCAGAGGGGTAGAGAAAATGTAGCTAAGATAAATCCCAAAGGAGGACAAATTGTAAAACTCTTTTCCTGTTTTTCTTTCTACCTTTATGAGACATCCACAGTGTAGAGATCGTGCCCAAAAAACTGCTCAAACACTAGAGTTGTTCTCTGTTTAAGTTTCAATACTGCTGTAATTTCCCACCATGTGGCTGAAAAAGAAATACAGCCAAATAGGGACAACACAAACGATCACATAAATGCTGTAACGTGCTATCACAGTATCCGCAGCCACAGTTGAATGCTCCGTACTTGATGTTTCTCTGTTTTGGTTTGACCTAAATCTTATTTGCTGTTTGATACCTACTGTCCTAAGTGAACTTAGAGCTCAAAAACTTGTTCCCTGACAGACTGGATTCAGATTGAAGAGAAGGCATGAATAATCCAACCGCTGCTTTTACATTAAAAAATGTAAACATTTAAGAAGATAGTATGTTTTTGGTTTCAACCTACAGGACTGTCTCAGAAAATTTGAATATTGTGATTTTCTGTAATGCAATTGCAAAAAAAAAACTCATTACAAATCAACTGAAATATTGCAAGCCTTTTATTATTTTAATATTGCTGATCATGGTTTACAGCTTAAGAAAACTCAAATATCCTATCTCAAAAAATTAGAATATTCTGGGAATCTTAATCTTAAACTGTAAACCATAATCAGCAATATTAAAATAATAAAAGGCTTGCAATATTTCAGTTGATTTGTAATGAATCCAGAATGTACAGTATGACATTTCTGTTTTTTTAATTGCTTTACAGAAAATAAAGAACTTTATCACAATATTCTAATTTTCTGAGACAGTCCTGTAGATGCCTCGCCTTTGATTAGGCAGTGTGACCTGAGATTGAGAGTCAGTCTGGTGCTTGAAACAGGGGAGCAGGTATCCCTCACAGATGTATGACATGTACAAGAAAATAAGAGTAACATGTGGAGCGGAGGGCACACAGAAAGCAGAAGGGCACTGGCTTGTTATCAAAAATGTACTGCACCTCAGGCAGTGGTACGCTGCAATCACAATGCATGCATGCTTATGATCGCACACACACACACACACATGCGCGTACACACACACACACACACACGTTTGTGGAGGAAAGCCACCGACCATCAGACACATCCAACTGATGCCTGGTTAAACCTGCCCCCTCTGTGTTTACTGGGCTCAGTGTGCCCGTCTCTCTCTAAGTGCATTTACGTGTGTATTTGTCTGTTTCATTGTGGGATATTCGCTCTATCTGTGAGCATGCCATGTGTGTGCAGATGTCTGTGGATGTGTGTCTGTGCGTTGTTGTGTGGGGGTGTTGTTTTGTGGGAAACTGTAGGACCAAAGATTTCTTCTGTGAGATAAAGAGAGGCTGTGTGTGTGTGTGTGTGTGTGTGTGTGTGTGTGTGTGTGTGTGTGTGTGCGTGTGTGCGTGTGTGCGTGCGTGCGTGCGTGCGTGCGTGCGTGCGTGCGTGCGTGCGTGCGTGCGTGCGTGCGTGCGTGCGTGCGTGCGTGCGTGCGTGTGTGTGGGTGGGCACATGTGGTTTATGAAATCAATTCTCAGGTTTCAAGAATAAAAGTGCAATTGTGTGAGAACATTTTAGATGTTCTCATTATGTGAGGATCTGAAAGTCGCACTTTAGTAGATTGTCAACATGTACCACCCCTTTTTAATTCAATGATTTGTATGTCAAAATCTGATTTAGTGGGTCAAATACAACATCAGAGGGATCATTTCACATGTCATTATATACTGTGTATACGTACGTATGTAATTATACGTAGAAATGCACCGATCAGGATTTTGAGGGCCGATCACCGATAACCAATCACCAGGACCCGATTCTTTTTGAGATTGCAACTCTGAAACATGTCAAATCAATCTACTGCCGGCAGGCGGGACATCAATAGGATCAATACAGTTGGTGTTGAATCGACATCATAGTAACTTGACTTAATCAACCATCAAAAATGTATAGCAAAACAAAAATCTGGATCAGAATACTTGATTTATCCCTAAGGAAAATAATATTTTTTACAGTGATCCATTTAACCAACACAAAAAAGAATAGACTATAAACATTTGCTAATTTAGCAGTTTGCAAACAATTGGTAAATTGTCAAAGATATTGTATACCCATTAAAATTGAATGGACTGTATATGGTAAAACAATGGTTTCACAGTGAATTTGTACAGTTTTATTGCCACAGGAAGGAAAGAGCTTCTGTGGCACTCAGTTTTTGAGCTGTGTAGTCTGAGTCTTTTAGTCTGTGTGCTCCCGTGTTGGACCAGGAGCTGATGGAGGGGGTGGGTGGTGTTACCCAGGATTCTTCCTAGTTTCTGAAGCATCTGTCTCTCCATTACTGTCTCTAAAGAGTCCAGCTTCATCCCCATAACATCACCAGCTTTTTGTATCAGTTTTTGAGCCTGTTTGAGACTGCGATCCTCATTCTGCTGCACCAGCACACCACATCAAATAAAATCACACCAGTAACCACAGACTCCTAAAACATTCTCAGCATAGTTTGACGGATATTGAATGACATGAGCCTCCTCAAAAAGTAGACTGGACTGGGCTTGGAACACTGATGCACTTTACACAAAAGACCAGTTTATAATCAATGTAGACTCCCAGATATTTGTAGTCCTCCACTGAATCCACTGTGTAAAACATCACTTTTTATGCTGTCCATGAGCTGTCTGAAAGCACTGCTGATATTTAATCTAGTTTTCAGAACATTACTTTTTTCCTGTACTGGGTTTATGTGGTGGTGGTGAAGTTCTTTTCCGAGGGCTTCACTGATCCTTGCTGTTTCTGTTCATCCTAAAACCGTAACTCGGGGGCGGTACCTACTACGACTGTGAACAAGTTTGAGTACGCCCACAAACCTTCTGCCTTCTTCATGTCATCATGTTGTATGGAGGTTACTGAGCTAGTTATTAATCACACTATCTCAGGAAATATCTTAACAATCAAATACTGTACATATTCACTTAACACTTATTTGGGGATATTTGAACCTACATTCTTACACAACGCTCCTTTTAAAAGTTGCAGTTGGTAAGTTTATTTTTGTCATGCTGAAATGAACACTATTTTGTGATAAAACTACATAGACAAGGTCATTTGAGGGACACATGTGCTCCTTTGGTACCCCCTGCAGCTTGCAATGCAGGTTAGAGGTTTCTACTGCTCCCGTTGCAACTCCTCCAAACATGGCTGGGTGTGTGTTTGCCAAATGTCAATCACAGAAATACACACACACACCCTCCAGACAACCCCCTACCTCTTGTGCTTCATGTAAACATTCACACACAACAGTTTGGGGGTAAACTACATGTGAAACGGTTGTGAGAGGTTTGTTGAAATGGTGGACAGAAAAACACAGCAGGAACAGTTACAGATTTCTTCTTGGGACGTTACTGACACATGTAAGCATATTAAACAGATGAAGACTGTCCCAGGAAAGGAAGAAAATAAGACAGAGACTGACCAGTGCCCAAAATAAAACTGGTCAAAATTGAAGTGGCGTTTCAGTGGTGGAGGGAGCTGTGGGACTTGAAATGTTTTCAGTTGGATGTAGAATTTGAAATATTTCTTCTTGACAGGTAATCATCTAAATTTTGCTTGTATCTGCTTTGACTTGTCCTGTTTCCCATCTGCCCTGATCATCTGCACCTGTCTCGTTAACCCCTCTGTGTATATCTGGTCTTGACTTTCCCCCTGTCTTGCTCCCTGCTGGTCCGTACCGTTTCATCCCTCGTTGTGCCATGTCAAGTTTTTGTAATTTGGATTCAAGTTATGGCTCTGGTTTTGCAATCCTGCTAAGCAGCGGCTTTCTTTGATTTAAGTTAATTAATCACTATTTGTGGAACTCCTGCCTCCTGGTCTCCTGCATCTGGGTCCTATCAACCACAGTTGGGACAGAACGGACTGGCCAGCATGGACCCAGCGGGAGAGTACATATCTCTTTTTGAGTTTTGTCTGCCGGGAGACAGAGAAGAACATGCTACAGGTGAAGGAGGAGGAGTCCCCCTCCTGGGAACTTCTGGGTGGGCCCAAGAGCCTTCAGGCTCAAGGAAGACGATTGCGTTGCAACCCCCTCCTGTCCCTCTTCCGGTGGTGGTCCCGGAGGCACCCGTCCCTGTTGTTGAAGTGGTCCCGGCCGTCCCTGTTCCTGAGGTGGTGCTGGACGCACCCGTCCCTGTTCTTGAAGTGGTCCCGGCCGTCCCTGTTCCTGAGGTGGTGCTGGACGCACCCGTCCCTGTTCTTGAAGTGGTCCCGGCCGTCCCTGTTCCTGAGGTGGTGCTGGACGCACCCGTCCCTGTTCTTGAAGTGGTCCGGGACGCACCCGTCCCTGTTCAATCAATTCAATTCAATTCATTTATTAAGGACTGCACAACAAGTCGGCAGAATTTGCTTTCGGCACAGCATAGAGCCAGCACATAGTACTGTGTGGCAACAGACATCAGTTTATACATTTAACATACATGAGCAGACATTAACATTAAAGCAGACATTTACATACAGACTATACATTTAAAACAAATGGAGTATGGAGATGAGTGGAGTTCAGTAGCCTGATGGCAGTGGGAAAAAAGCTGTTTTTGAACCGGGTTGTTTTTATTGAGATGGACCTAAAGCGTCTGCCAGAGGGCAACAGTTGAAACAGGGGGTTAGCTGGGTGTGTTGAATCAGAGATTATTTTATGTGCTCTTGTTATTGTGCGTTTATGGTAAAGTGAATCAAGTGATGGGAGGGGGGTGTTTGTAATTAGAGATGCTTTCTTTATGATACGTTGGAGTTTGCTGCGTGAGTGGGTGTCCAGACTGCCGTACCAGACTGAGATGGAAGCTGTGAGGATGCTTTCTAGGATGGCTGTGTAGAACTGAAGGAGGAGATTGCGTTTTACTTTGTATTTCTTGAGCTGCCTGAGGTGGAATAGTCTTTGGTTGGCCTTTTTTATTATAGGGCTTGTGTTATAGTCCCATTTGAGCGTGTTGCTGATATGAATGCCCAGGAACTTGTAGGAGTCTGTGATTGTGATAGGTTGTCCAGAGATGAGGAGGGGTTTTTTGAGGGGTGGTTTGCATCTGAAATCTGTTATGAGTTCTTTGGTTTTAGAAGTGTTAAGTTGGAGGTCATTGTCCTGGCACCAAGTTACAGCTTGGGCCACCTGCTCTCTGTAATGAGTTTCGTTGTTGTTGGTGATGAGTCCAGTTATGGTTGTGTCATCTGCATACTTATAGATGGAGACTGTCCTGTGGTGAGATGTGAGGAAGTTGGTGTAGATGGAGAAGAGCCAGGGGGAGAGGACACAGCCCTGGGGGGCACCAGTACTGAGGGTCAGAGGGCCGGACAGGAGTCTGCCTATCCTAACCCTCTGACGCCTCTGCCACAGGAAACTCCTGATTAGGTAACATAGGGAGGGGTGAATGTTCATGTCCAGCATTTTGTTGAAGAGTTTGACCGCATCTATGTTGTTGAAGGCAGAACTAAAATCCATAAAAAGGGTGCGGGTGTAGGTGTTGGGTGAGTCCAGGTGCTGGAGTGAGCTGTGAAGGGCCAGGTTGACTGCATCTTCCACAGATCTGTTAGAGCAAAATGCAAATTGGTGAGTGTCTAGTAGGGGGGAGGTGAGAGCTTTCAGGTGGGAGAGAATAATGCGTTCAAATGTTTTCATAATTATAGATGTGAGGGTGATGAGGCAGGAGATTTTGTTGGATTTTGGCACAGGGATGATGCTCGAGTCCTTGGCACAGTTCGGAACAGTGCAGTGATGAAGCATGGAGTTGAACCGTTGAATGGTGGGGCAAGCTGTTCTGCACAATGGAATAGTGTGTCTGGGCTCACTTCATCGGGCCCAGCAGCTTTCCTTCTCTTTACTTTCCTGAAGGCCCTCCTGACCTCCTCCTCTGTGATGGCAAAGGGGGGGCAGGGGGGCGGGGTGGGTGGAGAGTACGGAGATACAGGGGACTGTTCATAACGAGTGTAGAATTTATTTAACTTGTCCGGTAGCTGGGGGTCTGTGATGGATATGGGGGGGGGGTTATTGTTCATGTTGGTCATGTTTTTTAATTTTAACTGTTTTGGTGTTGTTAGATGTGAGCTGATTTTCTAAGGGTTTTCCATATTGTGCTTTTGCTTTCCTGATGGCTGATCTAAGTTCTGAGTTTGCAGAGTTATAGAGTTCCTTGTTTCCACTGTGGTAAGCTGTGTTCTTTTTTTGCGTAGAAGTTGAATTTCTTTGTTAAACCATGGTTTATTATTGCTGCTCACGGTTTTGGTGGTGATATACGTCTCCTGGCAGTAGTTGATCCATGATGTCATCGCGTCATACTGCTGATCAAGGTCATCTGCGCTCTCCACACCTGGTCTGAAAACGTCCCAGTCCGTACAGTCGATGTTGGAGATGGACCAGGATTTAGCTGTTTTTTCGGTGGCTTTGATGGATTTAACTTTCTGGCGGTATCTGGGAATGAGGAGGAGGATGGCGTGGTTCGAGTTTCCCAGCGGTGCCCGCGGAAAAGACCGGTATGCATCGCTGGACGCCACATAGCAGTGGTCGAGCGTGTTGTTGCCCCTGCTGGGGCAGGTCACCTGTTGGATGTAGCTGGGGAGCCCGGTGGACAGGTCGGCGTGGTTGAAGTCGCCCAGCGCGATTACTGCGGCATCCTGGTGATGACTTTCCACGGAAGAGATGTAGTTGGCGAGCTCGGTGATGGCGGTGTTAGCGTTGGCTGAGGGTGGAATGTAAACTCCAACCAGGATCACAGAGGCAAATTCTCTTGGAAGGTAAGACGGCCGGCATTTCACGCTGATGTATTCCAAATGTGGGGAGCATGAGGTGTTGATTGTGGAGCTGTTGCTGCACCATAGGTTGTTGATCATGAAACAGATGCCTCCGCCTTTAGCCTTGGTTGACAGCACCTCAGACACCAGTCAGTGCGGTGGAGAGTAAAGCCAGGTGGGGTAACCACCTGGTCTGTCACGGTGTCGTCCAGCCAGGTCTCGGTCAGGCAGAAGGCAGAGCAGTTCTGAAAATCCTTGTTGGTTTGGGTGAGGAGGAAGAGTTCATCAGTTTTGTGTCTCAATGGTCTCACGTTGGATAGCAGGAGGGCCGGTAGTGGGGGCGGGTAAGGGCGCTTCCTGAACCTGGAGAAGACACCGGCACGGCGCCTGCCTCTGCCCGGTTTGTGCTTCCAGGAGGTCGGATCGCTGAGCGAGTTGTTGTTTACTCTTATCTCCGCGGGTAACAGTTTGATCAGAGATTGATCTGTGACAGGCAGGTTGAAACGTAAGTTCCAGACGGGTGTACATTAACGTACAATCAACAAACAACACTGAGACTAGAGCGAGACACAGTACTATGGCTTGCGCCGGGGCGAGCCTCACGGCCGCCATCTTTTCTGTTCCTGAGGTGGTCCCGGACACACCCGTCCCTGTTCTTGAAGTGGTCCCGGACGCACACGTCCCTGTTCCTGAGGTGGTCCCGGACGCACCCGTCCCTGTTTTTGAAGTGGTCCCGGACGCACCCGTCCCTGTTCCTGAGGTGGTCCCGGGCGCACCCGTCCTTGTTCCTGAGGTGGTCCCGGACGCACCCGTCCTTGTTCCTGAGGTGGTCCCGGACGCACACGTCCTTGTTCTTGAAGTGGTCCCGGACGCACCCGTCCCTGTTCCCGAGGTGGTCCCGGACGCACCCGTCCCTGTTCCTGAGGTGGTCCCGGGCGCACCCGCCCTTGTTCCTGAGGTGGTCCCGGACGCACCCGTCCTTGTTCCTGAGGTGGTCCCGGACGCACACGTCCTTGTTCTTGAAGTGGTCCCGGACGCACCCGTCCCTGTTCCCGAGGTGGTCCCGGATGCACCCGTCCCTGTTCCCAAGGTGGTACTGGACGCCCCCGTCCCTGTTCCCGAGGTGGTCCCGGACGCACCCGTCCCTGTTCCCGAGGTGGTCCCGGACGCACCCGTCCCTGTTCTTGAAGTGGTCCCGGACGCACCCGTCCCAGTTCCAGTGGTGGTCTCGGACGCACCGGTCCCTGTTCTTGAAGTGGTCCCGGACGCACCAGTCCCTGTTCCTGAGGTGGTCTCGGACGCACCCGTCCTTGTTCTTGAAGTGGTCCCAAACGCATCTCTCCCTGTTCCCGAGGTGGTCTCGGACGCACCCGTCCCTGTTTTTTAAGTGGTCCCGGATGCCCCCGTCCCTGTTCCTGAGGTGGTCCCGGACGCACCCGTCCTTGTTCCTGAGGTGGTCCCGGACGCACCCGTCCTTGTTCTTGAAGTGGTCCCGGACGCACCCGTCCCTGTTCCCGAGGTGGTCCCGGACGCACCTGTCCCTGTTCCAGTGGTGGTCCCGGACGCCCCCGTCCCTGTTCCTGAGGTGGTCCCGGACGCACCCGTCCCTGTTCCTGAGGTGGTCCCGGACGCCCCCGTCCCTGTTCCCGAGGTGGTCCCGGACGCACCCGTCCCTGTTCTTGAAGTGGTCCCGGACGCACTCGTCCTTGTTCTTGAAGTGGTCCCGGACGCACCCGTCCTTGTTCCTGAGGTGGTCCCGGACGCACCCGTCCCTGTTCCTGAGGTGGCCCCGGACGCACCTCATCCGGCCCCGCGGACCCTGTCTGATTGCTGATGCTTTCATTGAATACATCAGCATATTGAAGTATGTAATATCCTCGTGCTCATGCACTACAACAGCTGCACAGGCTCTACAGGGTCTGCATAGTCATTGACAGCAGGGGGAGGGAGTAAAAGCTCTGGAGTCCAATGGAGAGTTTGAAAGGGGCATGAACAAATTTTCCCAGACAGTTACTGGATTTTTGTGAAGGTCCCCACTGCAGCTTTAAGTGCAATTTATTTTGATGTTGGTTAGTTTGTCTAACTCAAACCTTCTTTGATTCACTTTTTTGTTTTAAATACCTAATAAAGGTTAGCCCTCATTACAATTTTAGAATAGACCTAGGGGTTGATATAACTCTGGATTGTGCATTTAATGACTAAGAAACTGGAATATAGTCATCTTTTCAGAAAATGGAAAAAAAGCAGTAGAAGCAAGCGGAAAGCCATGCTGTTCTTTTTTCTTTCTGTAAATGTACATAAATTAAGATTAAATTAAGTATGCAAATGGAAAATGTGATACTATTTTTCCTACTAGTCACACCTACACCATGTAACCTCCAGACAGCACATTTGTGGTCCAGTGACAACAACAGGGCTCTTTCCAGACAATGTGCCAACTTACTGCAGTCATATTTTATCTGCTTTGTACCAGCAGTTAGAAGTGTCTCATTCCATGATGATGTCTTTACAGTATTGTTTGGACGGATTGACATATAAATAAAATTGAATTGAATTTAACTGGTGCACTACAGGGATGACTATACAAGCAGATGCATACAGCAGACACTGAGGTGGCCAGAGAGGGGGTGGGGGCAGGATGCAGGCCAGTGGACAAGCAAAAATGTATTTTTTGAGCAATATATTACAAAATACAGCCTTAACAACACATCGAGTTAGCCTCCGAAGTTGACTGACCCATGGATCTGAGGCTCATCTTTTCTAGCGCTGAGCTGTGTCCTCTACATAGTAGCTCATGCATGCATACTTAAATGATAATCAGGATACTTCACAATGTGGGTTATAAGGATCACACAAACACACTGTTTTTAAAGTTGCATGTGTTGAAATTCTGGGACATTGTCAAACTAAAAACTCTACAAATCATATTCAAAGCGAGAACTGATTCACTTCCAGGCAATTTACAGAAAATGTTTTGTGACAGGGAGGGGGGTTCAAATTTAAGAGGAAAATTACATTTAAAAAGACAATGTGTCCATTCTAAAAGGAAAAGCATGTGTATCTCAGTTGTTGGAGTGGATCTATGGAATGGGTTGGGTGATGGGTTGAAGCAATGTACAAATATAAATCAATTTAAAAAACGGTACAAAAAGGAAGTTGTGGGAAGTTATTTGATTGAGGAGTTATGTTAAGGAAAGATTGTGTTTGTTAGCTGGTTAGGTGCAAAGGCACAAACAATGGGAAAATCGGTAGCCTAATAGGTAAATTAGCAGCTATTTATTTTAATATTTATGTTTAATTTATAATAGAGGTAACAAAGGGGCAGGGTTAAATAAGTTTTACTTCTACCTGCTCCTTTTCGGACAGTTTTTTTTTCCCCTGTTTGTATTACGCTTTTTGTTTGCGTTTGTTGCTTTTTTTCTGTATGTTTTGAATTTGTTTTAAAATTTTATATTTTTTTCCTTATGTGTTCGAAATAAGCAAATCAATCAATCAATCAATCAATCAATCAATCAATCAATCAATCAATCAATCAATCAATCAATCAATCAATCAATAATATGAGTCTGATAATATGAGTCACTACATATAGGTGAGTTATTTCCAGAACTCTTCAGGGTCTTTGTCACCCCCCCAAAAGATGAACTTTGAACTTTGCATACTAAACATTGTGGTACCACTGCACAGCCTTGGAGAAAAAAAGACAGAGCAGACATAGAGAGAAACAAAAGGAAGGTAATGAGAACTGACAGAAAATTAGGGTGGCAGGTAGCGAGACAGGCAGAGGGGAAACATCCTTTGTAAACCAGAGGCAATTAATGTGATATCCATGATCGCTCTTTAATCTCTGCAGAGCAAAAACACATGTATACACACTCAGTTATACTGTAGGTGTCTGTCTGTCTGTCAGTTAAACTACAGACAGGTCAGAGTCCCACAGAGAAATAATGAGCTTTGTCCCGTGCAACTGTGATACATATACACACAATGACAGGAAACAGTGTTGTATTCCAGTTGACATTAAAAAAAAAGGGAAATGGGGATTTGAGTGTTTGGCAGGAAGCTAAGAAAGATAGAAAGACAGACGGTAGTTGTGGTTTTTCTCCCGTTTCCTGCACCAGAGAGAAGTCCTTTTGGCCTATCAGTCAATGTAAGCTTGTGTTAGAAGCGGTGGGAAACCCCCGGTGAGAGAAAAGCAGCAACAGAGACATGAAGAGGACTGCAGGAATTATGGCAGGGACGGGAAAACACAGAGAGATACAAAGACAAAGAAGGGGAGGAGAGTGACCTGACCTACAGATATTGACAAGGAATTGACAGGGATGATGGAGAACTGATGGGAAGGAGGTGAGAGGACTGAAAGGGAGAGAAAAGATGATAAAACATCAAAGAATAACGACAGAGGAAAAACATGTATATCATTCCAATTCATACAAACCTCAAATATCATAAAGAAAAGGCCATTGTCTAATTAAACTCAACAAATCATCAATTCTAAAATGTAAAGAGAACCAGTAAGATGGGGGTGAAATAAATTGACATCTGGATACTGAATATATAAGATTATTAATACCGGTACGCTGAAAACATTTCAGTTATCAGGAAATATTTGTGTTTTAAAAAAATAAAATAAAATTCTGCACTATTACTAATTTACTTGTGTTTGGATGTTAATGGTTTAAGGATGAAACATATTCCACATGAACAGAGAAATGTGTTCTTGTCTTGAAAACAAAAACACATCTCTTTGTTTTTCTGAGCGTGTAAATATGTCGGTAGAGGTTGTAGAAATACACATGATGGTAGTGACATTCATGGACACAATAAATATATATTTTTTTTACACTGACATTGAAAAACAAGTTTCACCCATTACTAAACACTAAAAGTAAAAACATTACTCAACTGCAACATTAAATAACACCTGTCAAGTTTGTGTCCCACCCGGTTTCTTTCCCAGCGGACCTCATTTGACACACTTTCTGCATCACTGCAGCGTCGCTCATCTTTTCTGGCTGTCTGCAATTCAAAAATGCCTCTTCAGTCTTGATATAACTTTAAATCATTATTAAAATCTGACCTAACTTGTCCAAATGTTTTGTGCATGCTCAAATTTGTGTTCAGGATGGTTCTTGTTGTGTTCTTCCTGGTTGTGGTTGTGTTCAGGGTGGTTCTGGTTGTTTTCTGGGTGGTTTCCAGCCTTCCAGGGCGTTTTTGTTACTAGTTTTTGTTGGTTTTTAACTGATGGACGTACGGGACTAGCTGACGAAGGTTTCTTAGTTGTTTTTTTTCAAGGGCTGATCATTATGACTCTGCCTTCTCCTGGTTAACGGCCTCTTTAGTTGGCCTTGTGTTTTTTTGCATCAGGAGGAAGAGTATGTTAGTCAGGAGGTAAGGAAGAGTATGTTAGTTTGAATGAATGGACTCCGCCCTGCTACTTTAATCATCATATTCCTCGTAGCCGAGGCAGAGGAGTAGCAGTCATTTACAACTCCAGTCTTCAAACAAGATCTACTACTACTACTACTGTCATTTGGCAGACGCTTTTATCCAAAGTGACTTACATCTAAACCTAGATGCAATAATATTACGTACGAAAGCATCATTCTTGGTCTAAAACTCCCGAACTGGTAATCATAGATTAGTTTTCTTAAGCCGGGCAGACACTGCGATTGTCGGCTCGTTTTGAGATGATTTTCCAGTCGTGCGACTATTTTTTGGATCGGGCCGAACACCTCACGACGAGAGATTAACACCTCACGACGAGAGATTAACACCTCACGACGAGCTCCCGATCACAAATTGTGTGCTCGCAAGAAAATCAAACGTGTTTGAAATCCTGGTCGCTCCTCGTGAAGGAATCTGTCATGGTTTGGTTTGCTAAGGACCCAAGTGCAGGAGAACAGGAGCCAGGAGTTGCAAGGGTTTATTTTCAAAAGGGCAAAAACAAGGCGCTGCAGAGCAGGATTAACAAAAAACGAGGATACCCGGGTCCGGGGTGCTGGCCCCCCCTCAAGGGACAGATCCCAGATCTCCCCACAGTCCACATCCAGGGCGGGCTGGGGGGGACACGGGTCCTCGGAGCTGGGACCACCACTGGAACAGGAAGAGGTGTGTCCGGGACCACCACTGGAACAGGGACAGGTGCGTCCGGGACCACCACTGGAACAGTGACAGGTGCGTCCGGGACCACCACGGGAACAGGGACAGGTGTGTCCGGGACCACCACTGGAACAGGGACAGGAGCAGGAGCTGGAGCCGGAACAGGGGTAGACAGGATGCGGGGAGCCGGAACAGGGGCAGACAGGGTCCTCGGAGCTGGCTCGGGGGGAACCCGGGTCCTCGGCGCTGGCTGAGGGGGAACCCGGGTCCTCGGCGCTGGCTGAGGGGGAACCCGGGTCCTTGGCGCTGGCTGAGGGGGAACCCGGGTCCTCGGTGCTGAGGCTGAGGCGTCCGGGACCACCGCCGGAGCTGTTGCCTCCCCTGAGCCTGCAGGCTCCTGGACCCACCCCGAGCCTGGCATGTTCCCAAAAGGGGGTCCCCATACTCCCCCTCCTCGGCCCGGCGCAAAAACTCCCTTAGCGTGAGGCGCTCTCCCGCTGGGTCCATCGTGGTCGGTCCGTTCTGTCATGGTTTGGTTTGCTAAGGACCCAAGTGCAGGAGAACAGGAGCCAGGAGTTGCAACAAAAAGGGTTTATTTTCAAAAGGGCAAAAACAAGGCGCTGCAGAGCAGGATTAACAAAAAACCAGGATCAAAAAACGACGAGGAGACATGGAGGTGGAAACAGTACGGACCGACAGGGAACCAAGGAATGACAAGACAAGATATACTGAGGGGATAACGAGACATGACGAGACACAGGTGCAGACACAATCAGGGCAGATGGGACACAGGCGGGGCAAGACAGAAACTGAAAGTCACAAACTGGGGGGGAAGTGTCAAACCCTGACAGAATCACAGTTGGAGCCGCTATGACCCGATTGGACTCATCCTTTCACAGAAAGCATGCGCAATCTCTGATGTCACGTCAAAAACTATTATTTGTAGTTTAAAGTGTTGCAAATTCACATTACAAATCATGTTTTAATAGCAGAAAAAAAGACCACATTTCCCACGTCTGCCCAGCCAATTCCTTGTCCAATCACGACGTTGTCTAATCTTCTTTCATTTATCGCCACACAGAACGGCACAAATTGCTAAAGGCTGATTTATGGTTCCGCGTTACACCAACGCAGAGCCTACGGTGTAGGGTACGCGACGACCGTACGGTTACTCCGTCGATTTAACGAGGAACCATAATTCAGGTTTAAGGCAGCGCGTTTGTTTTTGCTGAGCATCTTCGGTGTCTCCCACTTCAGGGTTCCTCCTCTTCCACTCCTTTTTGACGTTGCAGTTCCAGTAACAGAAGTCTGACGTGAGGATTATGAACGTATAGTGTGAGCAGACGTGAGGATTATGATCGTATAGTGTGAGCAGACGGGTCGCATCCGAGCATCGGGTCGTACAGTGTGAGACCATAAATCGTGGGCTGTGAACTTTTGAACTCCGCGATCTAGTCGTGCAGTTTGAGATGGGGCTGAATCAAACGATGTAAAATATCACACAGTGTCTGCCCAGCTTTAGTGGTAGTAAACCGGCCCCCTGCTGGTGTTGATCTAGAGTTTGTCTCTGAATTTTCAGATTTCCCATCTAGTTTATTGATCCCTTTTCTCTCTTTTGTCCATGTTGCAGCATCCTTTGCCGGACACCGGAACCTGCAGGTGGTCGTGGGTGGCTTGTAGCTTGCATTACGGAGCACAAGTCTTTCCCTGACCCTGCACCCCAAACTGGGACTTGCTGATTGGGCCGGAGCTTCGGGAGCTGCATGCTGGCCTGCGGCCCCCACCCCTGGTCATCCCGTTGCTGGCCCCCCCTTCTCCTCCCTTTTCTCTCTTTTGTCCTGCAGGTGGTCGTGGGTGGCTTGTAGCTTGCATTACGGAGCACAAGTCTTTCCCCGACCCTGCACCCCAACCTGGGACTTGCTGATTGGGCCGGAGCTTCGGGAGCTGCGTGCTGGCCTGCGGTCCCCACCCCTGGTCATCCCGTTGCTGCTTCCACCTGCCTGCTGTGCTGTTGCCGTCCCTGACCCACCAGTCTGGCCCTCGGCAGGAGGGTCCCCCCTTATGAGCCTGGTCCTGCTCAAGGTTTCTTCCCTCCTAAAGGGGAGTTTTTCCTTGCCACTGTTTGGCTTAAGGTTTTTCTCCCACTAGGGGAGTTTTTACCTGCCATTGTTTATGTAATAACTGCTCGGGGGTCATGTTCTGGGTGTGGGTCTCTGTAAAGCGTCTAGAGACAACTCTGTTGTATTAGACGCTATATAAATAAAATTGAATTGAATTGAATTGAATCAGTACAGATAAATTCATCATAGTGGGTGATTTTAATATTCATATGGATGTTGACAACGATTATCTTCAATTAGCTTTTAATTCTCTTTTAGAATCGATGGGTATCTCACAAAAAGTAAACAAACCGATGCACTGTTTTAATCATACCCTCCCATCCGACCACTATTTAATAACTTTTGAATTTAATATTGTCGATGTTGAAGCACAAAATAGGAGGTATTATTTTAGCAGATGTTTGTCCGATGAAGCTATTGCTAAATTTAGAAAGGCCATTGCTCATCTTACGGCAGTGGAAAATAGTGAAGCCTCTACTGAAGCAATAGAGGCCAGTGACCTGGGTTCTACCCCTGATGTTGATTTCCTTGCACCTGGTTCTACTGGACCTCAGATAAGGGACTAGTGTCCATACTGGTTCTACTGGACCTCAGATAAGGGATTAGTTTCCATACTGGTTCTACTGGACCTCAGATAAGGGATTAGTGTCCATACTGGTTCTACTGGACCTCATACTGGTTCTACTGGACCTCAGATAAGGGATTAGTGTCCATACTGGTTCTACTGGACCTCAGATAAGGGATTAGTGTCCATAGTGGTTCTACTGGACCTCAGATAAGGGATTAGTGTCCATACCGGTTCTACTGGACCTCAGATAAGGGATTAGTATCCATACTGGTTCTACTGGACCTCAGATAAGGGATTAGTTTCCATACTGGTTCTACTGGACCTCAGATAAGGGACTAGTTTCCATACTGGTTCTACTGGACCTCATACTGGTTCTACTGGACCTCAGATAAGGGATTAGTATCCATACTGGTTCTACTGGACCTCAGATAAGGGACTAGTGTCCATACTGGTTCTACTGGACCTCAGATAAGGGATTAGTTTCCATACTGGTTCTACTGGACCTCAGATAAGGGATTAGTGTCCATACTGGTTCTACTGGACCTCATACTGGTTCTACTGGACCTCAGATAAGGGATTAGTGTCCATACTGGTTCTACTGGACCTCAGATAAGGGATTAGTGTCCATAGTGGTTCTACTGGACCTCAGATAAGGGATTAGTGTCCATACCGGTTCTACTGGACCTCAGATAAGGGATTAGTATCCATACTGGTTCTACTGGACCTCAGATAAGGGATTAGTTTCCATACTGGTTCTACTGGACCTCAGATAAGGGACTAGTTTCCATACTGGTTCTACTGGACCTCATACTGGTTCTACTGGACCTCAGATAAGGGATTAGTATCCATACTGGTTCTACTGGACCTCAGATAAGGGACTAGTGTCCATACTGGTTCTACTGGACCTCAGATAAGGGATTAGTGTCCATATTGGTTATACTGGACCCCAGTGCTGCTTTTGACACTGTTGATCAGCATTTTACTGCACAGGTTAGAGCATGTTGTTGGGATTAAAGGGACAGCTCTACGTTGGTTTAAATCATATCTATCTGACAGGTTCCAGTTTGTTCATGTACATGAGGTTTCTTCAGAACAGTCGAGGGTCTGTTATGGTGTTCCGCAGGGTTCAGTGCTAGGGCCAATCTTGTTCAGTTTATACATGCAGCCATTAAGAAGTATAATCCAGAATCACGGGATACACTTTCATTGTTATGCTGATGATACGCAGCTCTATTTGTCTATGAAGCCGGATGAAACAGAACCGTTAGTTAAACTTCAGGCATGTCTTAGGGACATCAAGGACTGGATATCCGGAAATATTTTCTTTAAATTCAGATAAAACAAAAGTTATTATTTTTGGTCCAGAGCATCTTAGGAAGGGATTAGATGGTGTTGCGATGGTTTCCAGTGCAACTGTGAGAAGCCTTGGTGTTGTTTTCGATCAGGATTTGTCGTGTAAACCGTATATTAATCACGTTTGTAAAATAGCATTTTTTTATCTCTGTAATATCGTCACGTCACGTAAAGGGGCTTTCACATAGAGGGCGCACAGCGCTTTCCCATTCATGTGTATGTGCTGCCGTGGCAAGGGCGCAACAGGGCGCAGGCTGCCGCTGCGAATTGAACATTTTTTTAATTTCACCGTGCGCCCTCTGATGACATCTCGGCGGTGTCCAATAGGAGAGAAGGTGCTGGAGGGTGAAAAAAACTGGCAGGTTGTAGATCAGAGACGATCAACATGGAAGAAAGAATGATCTTGGCTGTGAGTCTATGAGGAGCTGTGGGATACAAGACTACAGGCCTATCGGGACATCAATAAAAAGGGACAAAAGTGGAGAGAAATGTCACCGGGGTGGTTCAAGTCCCCAATTAAATACTTTCGAGGGTGAGCAGCGCTTAGTAACCCACAACAAAAAGCAGGAGTGCAGCAACAGACATTTATTGTGCAAAAGACTGTTGTAAAATGTCACTAAAAATAGAACTGTTCTAAAAATGGCCAATCTATAAAAGGTTAAAAGGTTAAAGATGAACAGTCTCAGTTGGCCCACGCCAACAGGGATCCCCGGTCCGAGTCTGCCGGGGGCTCCCCAACCACCTGGGCCCCCATGGGCCTCTGTACGTCAGTCCATCCTCCTCAGCTCTGCCCATTCTCCGTCCAGCCACCACAGTCCATTCACTCTTGTTCATCCACCTGAATTATATAAGGGGAAGGAAACCCTCCCCTCGTTCACCATTGGTCTAGGGGGGCCAGCCTGCAGTGGTTTATTGGCCACTGCAGCTGTCTGTCAGGATTCAGTTGATTGTGTTCAGCTGTGTCTAATCAACTCAAACAAAAGGTAATTGCATGCCAACTCAAAAACAGAAGAAGTTACATTTCAAACAGTAACAAACAAAAACATGCAAATAAAATGGTTAACAACAATTCCAAAACAATAAACAAACAATTAGACACAGCCTGGCACTCAGCATGACATCCCCCCACAGTTTACCGTTGGCAGTCCCTGTCAACAATCCCCATGTCCACCAACAGCAGCCTCCAGCGGTTCCTTATCCCAGCAGCTGCAGCCAGCTCTCCGCAGCGTCCAGCAGCCCAACCAGTAGCCTCTGGTGGTCTCGTGCCACAGCCAGCTCTCAGTAGCATCCATCAGCCCCACCAGTAGCCTCTGGTGGTCTCGTGCCACAGCCAGCTCTCAGCAGCATCCAAAAAGCCCCACCAGTAGCCTCCGGTGGTCTCGTGCTGCAGCTAGCTCTCAGCAGCATCCATCAGCCCCACCAGTAGCCTCCGGTGGTCTCGTGCTGCAGCCAGCTCTCAGCAGCATCCATCAGCCCCACCAGTAGCCTCCGATGGTCTCGTGCCGCAGCCAGCTCTCAGTAGCATCCATCAGCCCCACCAGTAGCCTCCGGTGGTCTCTCTTGCTGCATATGGGCAAAGGTCGCATCACTGTTACGACGGGCAAAACATCCTCAGGGCTTGGGGCAGAGGGCCTTCTTTAAGGCCCAACAAAAAAACGGGCACCAGGATAAATTATCATTTTAAAACTTTGTGGGTACCCAGCACTGCTCACGAACTCGAATCCTGCCAACAACGCCAAATGTCACCGGGGTGGTTCAAGTCCCCAATTAAATACTTTCGAGGGTGAGCAGCGCTTAGTAACCCACAACAAAAAGCAGGAGTGCAGCAACAGACATTTATTGTGCAAAAGACTGTTGTAAAATGTCACTAAAAATAGATCTATAAAAGGTTAAAAGGTTAAAGATGAACAGTCTCAGTTGGCCCACGCCAACAGGGATCCCCGGTCCGAGTCTGCCGGGGGCTCCCCAACCACCTGGGCCCCCATGGGCCTCTGTACGTCAGTCCATCCTCCTCAGCTCTGCCCATTCTCCGTCCAGCCACCACAGTCCATTCACTCTTGTTCATCCACCTGAATTATATAAGGGGAAGGAAACCCTCCCCTCGTTCACCATTGGTCTAGGGGGGCCAGCCTGCAGTGGTTTATTGGCCACTGCAGCTGTCTGTCAGGATTCAGTTGATTGTGTTCAGCTGTGTCTAATCAACTCAAACAAAAGGTAATTGCATGCCAACTCAAAAACAGAAGAAGTTACATTTCAAACAGTAACAAACAAAAACATGCAAATAAAATGGTTAACAACAATTCCAAAACAATAAACAAACAATTAGACACAGCCTGGCACTCAGCATGACAGAAATCTCCCAGAATACATTGGATACGCGTTTGAGTCATGGAGGCAGCTTCAACTTGAATTGGGACTGAAAACAGATGCTGACATGGCTCATTTCCTACTGACCAGGTAAGATAACATTGTAAGTCATATTTAGAGCTTGATTTGAACGGCGCTCCCGTGCCGGCTTCGCTGTTGGCTGCAGGAACCCCGACGGTCGTTGTGGCGCTAATGAGTCTGATTTCTTATTTTTGCCTCATGCTCCTTTAAGAATAAAATGTTAGTTTAAAATAAAATATAGCATTTCCATGCCTCATATGCGATCAATTGAAACATTTATCAATACATGGTTATGAAAAGACCACGTGTCAATAGTTTTGTAAACTGAAGCACATACTTTACTACATGTCCATAGCTAAAAATCTAGATG
This sequence comes from Cololabis saira, assembly GCF_033807715.1. NCBI lineage: Eukaryota > Metazoa > Chordata > Actinopteri > Beloniformes > Belonidae > Cololabis > Cololabis saira. Next base: position 49,146,656 of record NC_084591.1, on the reverse strand, counting down.
ACTGACATGAGCTAAAAAACAACAACATAGTTCAGAAGGGTTTTTTAATAAAATATGTTTTTAACTATTTACAGTGGATGACTTGAAGAAAAAATTGAAGAACTTGAGGTTGGTTGAACCTGCTCCAACTCTCCCCAACAGGCTGTAACTGCTCCCTGTTCAGCCTGAAGTAGACCTGGTCATCATGGAGCTGTAGCTTCAACGAGCCTGGATTCCCCCAAATCCTGTCTTCATGAGGATTTCATGGACCCTCCTTGCTGCTGCTGCTCGTCTCCTCCTCCTCAGAAGAAGAACTAAAGCCTGGGCTTTTCTTTCAAGCAGGGACAGATGCATTTTTCAAACCGAGCTGTAGCTACTGTACTGTACGTCCAAACAAGTGGGAAAACGGCGCCAGACCGGAAAAACTTTTTTCCGGTCGGCAAGCAACTTGCAACAAATATGTACGCGATGCTCACGATACGCGCGATGCGTGCGCTGCTCTGCACCGATTCTGCGCCCACCTTGCACCGAGTCTCTGATTTTAACATCCATGTGGACAACCCTCAGGATAAATGGACTAAATACCTTAATAACCCTGTGGACTACTTTGGGCTGACTCAGAATGTAGTCCCATCTCAGATCTCCCATTTTTAAGTAAGTTGTGCAGTTTTTCAACAGCTAAACAACTTTTTACTACAAAATAACTGCTATAATGCCTTCCGGTCAGGTTTTACACAGCACCACAGCAATGGGACGCTCCAATTCAGACTGATCACAGACTGACCAAAGTGTTTATTGACATATGTCTGAATACAGACGGTGAAAACTGAATCTCAGCGCTGCATTTGATACAGTTGACCACAATATTTTACTCAAACGATTGCTGAACTGGGTGGTTCTTTCTGGAACTGTACTAACAAACTGAACTGAAACTACAAAACATACTTAGAGAACAGGAAGTATTTTTACATCTAACTCTACATCTGAGCAGACAAGAATTACATGTCGAGTCCCCCAAGGTTCCAGGTTCCAGGCTTCAGTCCTCACGAAGACCAACAAAGTGGACCACATCAGTCCAGCTCTGAGGTCTGACTCTAACTCTAACAGTTAGAGGACAGACTTTCAAGTTCTGATGCTGGTCTATAAAGCTCTAGATAATCCAGGACCAGAACACATCAGAGACCTACTGACCCAGTATGAACCTTCCAGACCCCTCAGGTCATCTGGATCCATTTTTAATCAGTTCCCAGAGTCAGAACCAGACATGGGGAAGCTACATTCAGCTTCTATGCTCCACATGTCTGGAACAAACTCCCAGAAAACCTCATATCAGCTGAAACACTCTGTTCATTTAAGTCCTGGTTGAACACTCACCTGTTCTCCGCTGCATTTGAAAAAATCTCCAAACCTGTACTGGTACTTTTAAACATGAGTTTATACCTTGAATCAGGCTGTAAATATGTTTATTTCTGCAGCAAAGTTAGAGGTTTTCTCACGGTCAATTCAGACTGACTTGCTTTTACCGCCTAGTGGTCAATTGAGGAACTGAATTTTTTTTTCATTCCTCAAAACAGAAACAAGTCAGTTAAAGGAGCTTGAGGCAGGATTGAGCCAGGATTTATGAAAAAAAAATCATAAACGTTTTAAGTTTTCTAGTAGCCTAATAAGGTCAAATGAAGCGTTCCAAACCAAAAAGAATGAGCCCTCTAGTGTATCTCTCCGTTGCCTTGAACAGCCGTGTGCTGCAAAATGTGCTGCAGTGCTGGGGCCGAATTTCCCGCGCTGTCCTGCAGATGTGACATCACATGACGCTGCATGCGCGTTCTCCCCGATCTCCCGTGCCGGCTTCACTGTTGGCTGCAGTACCCCCGACGGCTGTCGTGGCGAAGGGTGGCGCTAGAGAGTCTCATTTCTTAAAAGGAGCCTGATGCTCCTTTAACCAGTATTAAGCAGAAGTTTATCACCCCTTGTGATCCAGCCACATGCTAAAGGGGATTTTTGCCTTCTACAATCAAGATGTGATTTGTGTGTGTATGTATATATATATATATATATTAGGGGTGTAACAATATATCGTGCCACAAAATTTCGCGATACAAAAACGTCACAATACGTGTCGTGGAGGTGACAAAGTGTATCGCGATATTTGGAGCTTAACAAGCGAATTTCGGGAGCAGGACCACGCCTCAACCACGCCTCAACCACGCCTCAACCACGCCTCCTCCGGCACCACGCCTCTTCCGGCAAACCTTCAAATACCAGCCTAACCTTCACTTCCTCTTCGCCCTCGTTCTATGCACGCTGGCTCTCGGGCAGCACGTCAACGCTCCTACACACTCTCGTATCTCGAAAACAGTTACTCACCCATTCAGGCATCATGGATCTCGTGTTGCTACCGCCTTCGGACCACGATCGGCTTGCAGGAGATCACCAGCAACATGCACCAGCTGATCGGGATCGGGATTTCCTCCGAGGAGGAAAATTCTTCAGCCGTCGCTGAAGCGCCGCTCTTCCGGGCCCCCACGGCCGCCCGGCGAGCCGGTCAAGCCCCGTATCCTCTGTGATCCACATCCGTCCGGTTCACCTCTCCTGAACATCCTGGATCGTCGCCGCAGGTCTCCGACTCCTCCTGTGTTCCCCGCCATTGATCCGACAGCGCAGGTTGCGCAATCCGCCCCACCCCCCACCCCCGGGGGCGCCGCGCAGCGAGACCGAGCCGCCCCGTCCGCCCCGGTGTCCCGCCAAGAGCCCGCCGACCTCCCACGTCGGCTGCCGCTCCGGCGGCGGTTTATTCCTCCGGAACGCACGTGTTCTCCAACCCTTTTTCTTTTCTCTCAGCCACCTGCGGAGCTGCTGTCAACGCTGGCTCCAGCGACACGCACCCACAAACGAGTGGTCCATCCCGTCCGGTCCATCTCTCATCAACATCCTGGATCGCGGCAGCCCGCCCGCAGGTGCGTTCCCCGTCCCCTGGCCCGCCTCCGTCATCGGCGGGGACGCGGGCAATCCCAGGCTGCGCAATCCGCTGGCGGTCTAGCCACGCCCCGGCAGGGGCCCCGACGGCCCGCCTTTTGCAGGTGTTTCGGGCTGGACTGTCGCCACCCTCCATAGGGCCACCGCCTGGTGGAGGAGTCCCTTTTTCACCGCATGGACAAAAAGAAAAAACTTCTCAACTTCTCAATCTCATGCCAGCCTGCCACGCCATCAGCCCCGCCGACACCTGCTCTCTTCCGGATGACGTCATCACGCCAACTCCGAGGGCGCGCCGTGACGTCGACCCCCAGGTCTCGCACTCAGAAGATTTTCCAGTGGCCAGCCACGGTACTGCGCCAAAAAAAAAAAAAAAAAAAAAAAAAAATCATCCCATGGGGCCCCGAAAGCTTTTCCCATAGACCGCAATAGTAAAAGAGAAGCGATCGTACAAACCGGACGTTGAGCATTACCTTTACTCACAAGGTCTTTTATTAACATTCTCGTTAAACATAATCTCCGAACAACGTTGCCTCATTGCAGGAACCTCAACTGCACATGAGCGGTCTTTCACCTTAAGCCGTCCGTGTGGAAACATAAACGATTCCATCGTTACACTGCCCACCTCCAGCAAGTACAACAGCTAACTTCGGCCGGGGTTGCTAGCACCGGGTTTTTAGGCCCCCCCCCAGTCCACCCCCGGCACCTACAACAGCTAACTCAGCCGGGGTTTTTAGCACCGGGATGCTAGAAACCCTGGCTATGCTCATTCAGCAGCCTCAACCGCCAGCGCTAGAAGGGGCTCTTGGCACCGGGTTGCCAGGATCCTCTGCTCCCCAGCTCCATCAGTCCCAGCAGGTTGGGGGCCACCGGCATCGTGATGTCGGTACCCGGCATCCCTCCCTCCGCATTTCAACCCAGTTTCCTTCCTCAACCCGTTCCTTCCTCAACCCGTTCCGGCCCCGCAGGCAACTACTCATTTCACCCCGTCTACAGCTAATTCCGCCGTCCGTCATCCCAACGCTTTCGCTTCCCGCCCTTCCCCAGTTCCGGCCAGTGCCTGGCTTCCCTCCCACCGCATTTCGGCCTCGACTCGTTCCGGCCCCGCGGGCAGCTGCTCGTTCGCCCTGTCCGCGGCTGGTCCCGCCGCCCGTCATCCCAACGCTTTCGCTTCCCGCACTTCTCCGGTTCCGGCCAAACCTGCGCAAACAAACCTACAACAGCTAACTTCGGGGCCGGGGTAACTAGCACCGGGTTGCTAGCCCCCCCCAGCCCACCCCCAACACCTACAACAGCTAACTCAGCGGTGTTACTAGCACCGGGATGCTAGCACACCCCGCCATGTTTCGGAGGAGGCAAACTCCTCAGCCGCCGCCGTGCCCGAAACACCGCTCTCCCGAGCCTGACAGCCGCCCAGAAACTTCTGCCTCTTCAGTCGTCCACATTTCACCCGGTTCATCCCTTCTGAACATCCGGCATCACTGCAGCTCACCATCTTCCAGCCTTTCCAGCCCACCTCCGCCATCGGAGGGAAGAGGACGCGGACAATCCGGATCAGCCCATAGCCGTCGTTCGCAGGTCGGATTTCCACCCACACCAGCAATCTCCTCACTCCCTCCCCAAGGTCCCTGGCACTGGGATGCCACTACAGCAGCTAGATCCGGCTGGGGTTTCTGGCACCGGGATGCCACTACAGCAGCTAGATCCGGCTGGGATTTATGGCACCGGGATGCCACTACAGCAGCTAGATCCGGCTGGGGTTTCTGGCACCGGGATGCCACTGCCCCCCCCCAGCCCACCTCCACCAACTACAGCAGCTAGATCCGGCTGGGGTTTCTGGCACCGGGATGCCACTACAGCAGCTAGATCCGGCTGGGGTTTATGGCACCGGGATGCCACTACGGCAGCTAGATCCGGCTGGGGTTTCTGGCACCGGGATGCCACTGCCCCCCCCAGCCCACCTCCACCAACTACAGCAGCTAGATCCGGCTGGGTTTATGGCACCGGGATGCCACTACGGCAGCTAGATCCGGCTGGGGTTTCCGGCAATGGGATGCCGCTGCCCCCCCCCAGCCCACCTCCACCAACTACTGCAGCTAGATCCGGCCGGGGTTTCTGGCACCAGGATGCCACTGCCCCCCTCAGCCCACCTCCAGCACCTAATCCACCTCCAGCACCTACAACAGCTAACTTCAGCCGGGGTTACTGGCACCGGGATGCCACTGCCCCCCTCAGCCCACCTCCACCAACTACAGCCGCTAGATCCGGCCAGGGTTTCTGGCACCCTCTCTCATCGCCACCCGCTTCCGGGCTGGTGTACTTCAGCGTCCGCTGGCGAGGTGCATACTACTTGCAGTCAGTCACTGCAAGAGTAGCCCCTAACTTTTCGACACCTTCAGAGGCCCTCTGCTGGATCCTCTCCAACAACCACGGCATTCCTTCCTCGTCCATCTCTTGAATGATTCCTCATTGTTACCCCTCTCTCATCGCCACCCGCTTCCGGCCTGGTCACCCTGACTTCCGTTTTCTCCGAACTCGGGGTTCCATTGTCCGCTGAGAAAACGGCGGGCCCCTCCACCTCCCTCGAATTCCTTGGTATCACTCTCGATACGGATCTGTTTCAGGCTTCTCTTCCAACCGAAAGCTCAACCGAATCGGTCTTCTTATTTATCGGTCTTCTATTTCCTCTTAGCTCCAGGCTGCACCAAACGCCAACTCCTCTCCCTCCTGGGCCACCTCAATTTTGCCATGCGCATTATTCCCCAAGGGCGGGCCTTCATCTCACACTTGCCGTCCATCGCTTCCGCTGTTCCATCTCTCTTGTCTCCCATCTCCCCAGACAACTCGAGCCGTGCCGAGCTTCGTTGTGGCTCAACCTCCTTGCCACCTGGAAGGGGATCCCTTTCTTTTATGATGACCAACTGGCTCACCCCCACGACATCAATCCATACACTGATGCTGCTCCTTCAATCGGTTTTGGGGGCTTTTACGATGGCAGATGGTTCGCAGCAGGACGGCCCTCAGAGCGCGCAAACGAATACCACAACGTTTCGACCGAACCATAGATCATCATCGTCATTGCCATAGTCATTGCCATCGTCATTTGCATCATCATCGTTATCGCCTTCGTTATCGCCTTCGTTATCGCCTTCGTCATCGCCATCGTCATCATCGCCATCATCATCATCGCCATCATCATCATCATTCATCGCCATCATCATCGCCATCGTCTTCGCCACCATCATCGCCATCATCTTCATCGTCATCGTTATCTCCTTCGTCATCGCCATCGACATCGTCATTGCCATCATCATTTGCATCGTTATCGTCATCGTTATCGCCTTTGTCATCGCCATCGCCATCATCATCATCGACATCATCATTCATCGGCATCGTCTTCGCCACCATCATCGTCATCGCCATTGTCATCGCCATCGACATCGTCATTGCCATCATCACTTGCATCGTCATTGGCATCGGCATCGTTATCGTCATCGTCATCGCCTTCGTCTTCGCCATCGTCATCGCCTTCGTCATCATCTTCATCGCCATCATCATCATCGCCATCATCATCGGCATCGTCTTCGCCACCATCATCGTCATCGCCTTCGTCTTCGCCATCGTCATCGCCTTCGTCATCGCCATAATCATCGCCATCATCATCATCGCCATCATCATTCATCGCCATCATCATCGCCATCTTCTTCGCCACCATCATCGCCATCATCTTCATATCGATAAGTATCGACATAATTAATAAAGGACGCTCCAACTCCACATCCATCATGCTGTTCATGCGCCGTCTAGTCTGGCACTCAGCCATACATCAATTTATCCTCCATGCAGCACATGTCCCCGGTCACTCCACCACCATCACCGACTCTCTTTCTCGTTTCTCATCCCCGAAGACCAATCTCCCCTGAATACTTCGAGACCCTGGCCAACTACTTGTCTTCCTGGAAAACACAGAGCACATCTTCAACAGATCCTTGCGTCCGAGTCAGGACAGTCGTCACCAGTTTCTGGTTTCACCATCGCTTCCGTCATATACTCTCCTTATCTGGCATCTCCCCAACGCACTACTCCGGTCACTCCTTAGGATCGGAGCCGCCACTTCAGCCTCCCAGCCACGTATCCCAGAGCACCTCATACAGCTCATGGGCCGATGGTCCTCCCAACTATCATCGCTACATTCGCTCAGATCTTAGCGACCTCAGATCCGCTCAGTCTCATCTCCTTAAATAATCCACGGTTTTGGGGGTTCGTCGTTGCCCGGGCGCTGCGGCGGATTCCCTACCAGCTTCCCCACAACGCATCGACTGATCCATAGATCATCATCATCGCCATTGTCATCGCCATTATCATCACCATCGTCATCGTTATCATCTTCGTATCAATAAATCATTTAAACGTATCCTGTTGATGGCGTGGTCCTGGCTAGTGAATTGGAGCTTAACAAGCGAATTTCGGGAGCAGGACCACGCCTCAACCACGCCTCAACCACGCCTCCTCCGGCACCATGCCTCTTCCGGCAAACCTTCAAATACCAGCCTAACCTTCACTTCTTCTTCGCTCTCGTTCTATGCACCCCTCCCCCCCACCCCTTTTCTCTTCTCCTTCTTCCCTCTCTTTCTCTACCTCATAGATTCCTAGGGGGTTCGTCGTTGCCCGGGCGCTGCGGCGGATTCCCTACCAGCTTCCCCACAACTCATCGACTGATCCATAGATCATCATCATCGCCATTGTCATCGCCATTATCATCACCATCGTCATCGTTATCATCTTCGTATCAATAAATCATTTAAACGTATCCTGTTGATGGCGTGGTCCTTGCTAGTGAATGGGTTATTAATATTAATCTATTGTGTTGACTAGAAACGCGCATCCGACCGCGACCGCGGCCGCGGAGCAAAATCTGACTCCGCTCAGAAGAAACTAGTCCCGTTTTGCGGTCCCGTTTTGAGCTCTGAACTTTTACTGATGTAAGGCTGGTGTAGAGTTAAGCCTTACCTTATTAAATTAAACCTTTTTGGGGTCGTGAGTAGGATAAACACAGGGACAACTTCTGTTCCAGTGTACTTTACTGTCCGCTCAACAGCGTAGGATTTTAGAACATCAACACAGCAGCTAGTGCCGTACTGTGGCGTATCACTCCGCCCAATCTAAAACAGATTAATCCATCCATTGTCTATACCCGCTTTATCCCTTGCGGGGTCACGGGGGTCTGCTGGAGCCTATCCCAGCTCATTTCAGGTGAGAGGCAGGGGTTACACCCTGGACAGGTCACCAGTCCATCACAGGGACACATAAACACACAAACCATGCTCACAACCACACCTACGGGCAATTTAGAATCACCAATTAACCTAATATGCATGTTTTTGGACTGTGGGAGGAAGCCGGAGTACCTGGAGAGAACCCACGCAAGCACGGAGAGAACATGCAAACTCCACACAGAAAGATCCTGCCGGGCCTGGGAGTCGAACCGGGGACCTTCTTAATGTGAGGCAACAGTGCTAACCACTAAGCCACCGTGCTGCCCTAAAACAGACTAATCACTACAGATAAACTGACTAGTGTCATTATAGTCCCTGATTTACATCAGAATATAAAGAATATAGTTATAAAATAATGAACCCTGAATTACCAAAATAACCTTCTTAACTAAAATAAATCTCCTCTTTCATTATAAGGTGAGCATGAATCAATCTTTTTTATGATGTAAAATTGTATGTATTTATTTACTTTTATTTATTTATTTATTTAATTTTAGTTGTTAAATTAGAAAGAAAAAAGTCAAATCATACATGAGAGAAACTATTCAGTTTGTGTCAAAATATTTGTACTTGTAAGAATCTGAAGATGCATAATGCAAACCTGACATTTAATTTTAGTTCAGTTTGTGGAAAATGGTTGGCCTGGCTTTCTCTTTAAAACTTAAACAGTTATAAAGCATTACAAACTGTAACAATAGGGCAAACACACAGTATTGTTTTGTATTTTGTGTCTTTCAAATAAAAGACAATTTTTTCCAGTCATATGTTCCTCATTCAAGGTTGTTAAAAAATACTGCTATAATATCGTATCGTTATCGTGACCTCAGTATCGTGTATCGTACCGTATCGTGAGATTAGTGTATCGTTACACCCCTAATATATATATATATATATATATATATATATATATATATATATATATATATATATATATATATATATATATATATATATATATATATATATATATCTGATCAGCAATATTAAAATAATAAAAGGCTTGCAATATTTCAGTTGATCCAGAATGTATGACATTTTTGTTTTTGTAATTACATTAGTGGTCTCAGAGTAATCAACCACCGTGCAATAATAATAATGACAATAATTATAATAACAGAATCATATGCTGTGACAGTGCATCTTCCAATAATCTGCTACACCTTTCACTTTTTAAAACATGTATGTTAATAAGAGTAGTCATTTGTCTATTACTTATTTACTGTACAGTGAGCAAAAATAACCGAGTCATATTCCATGTCTTGTTTGACCTGACCTGGCCAAATAAAATAAACATGATTCTGATTCTGATTCTGATTTATACTTTTCTGTAAACTACTTTGGAGTAAAGAGGACAAAAAATAAATGCAAGGTCTAATTTTCATTGTTAAAACTAAATTCTTCCTTCCAAAGCGTTGTTGATTTTCATTTCCTATTGATTGATAGATTTCGGGGGGTGAATAAAGCGGCTGGGCGGGGAGGGGGCGGTCGAGCCGCAGCGCTCTAATCCGATGATGAGTCTCCATTACCAGAGGAAGGAGGGGTTTGTAAAAGAGAGAGAGGGGAAAAAAGTAAGGTGGATCCAGGGTGGCGCATCTTTTCGCTCGAGCGCAGCTTCCCCTTCCCTCTTTTGTGTCTGAAACTCTCCCATATCTCCCATATCAATAATTGAAGCAGCAGACGGAGCTGCCCCCCCTGCCTGCGCGCTATGACTCCCGCTGCCGCGCCGCTCGTCCAGGGCCCCTCCAAGAGACTTACTGTGTCCGCAAGTGACAGAAAAGCTGCTGAGAAGTGAGGAAAAAGAGGATAAGAACAGGTGCAAGCCGGGGACTGGAGATACAGCTATAATAGATACGTTTTGAGAGGAAAGAAAAGAGGAAAAAGAGCGCAGAGACGCAAGTGCGCTGAAGGAGTTTTTACAGTTAACCATTTTAAATTCAAGAAAAAAACAGACTATTCTTAGATTTGAACAGAGAACATCTGGAAAGTCACTTCTTTTCTTCAAAGGGGGAGCAGAACAGGTGTGAGGTGAGGTGTGAAAGACTGTCCCACAAGTTCAGATTCTCCGCTTGGGTCCGTTATGTCGGCGCTGGTCCTGCTGGGCGCCGCGCTCTGGCTGTCCGCCGGCCCGGGCCCCGGCCCGCTCCCGGTGCGGGCGCAGAACGAGACCGAGCCCATCGTGCTGGAGGGCAAGTGTCTGGTGGTGTGCGACTCCAACCCCACCTCGGACCCCACGGGCACCGCGCTCGGCATCTCCGTGCGCTCCGGCAGCGCCAAGGTGGCGTTCTCCGCCGTGCGCAACACCAACCACGAGCCGTCCGAGATGAGCAACCGCACCATGGTCATCTACTTCGACCGGGTAAGGGGGAGGATACATGGGGGGTTTTTCATGATGTTGTAGCAATAAAGTAAGGTACAAATCAAAGTTTAGGTTTCTTTCTGACGGTCTGCATGTTTAGTGATATATCACCGGAGGCTGCCGACCAAAATAGCAAATGAAGTTAAAAATGCTGCCGACCAAAATAGCAAATGAAGTTAAAAATGCTGCCGACCAAAATAGCAAATGAAGTTAAAAATGCTGCCGACCAAAATAGCAAATGAAGTTAAAAATGCTGTTTTTATTTGTAGCTTTCTGTCTTTTTTGGAAATTAGTCATTTTACACCAAACAGTGGACAGAATGTCAAATAGACATTTCTGAAGCGTCAAAGGCAAGGCAAGTTTATTTATATAGCACAATTCAACACAAGGTCATTCAAAGAGCTTTACATCAACATTAAAAGACACAATTAAACAGTAAATAACAAATAAAATGAAATAAAAAGATAAGAAAAGAGGTAAAATAATAAAAAGCAGTTTTTAGTTGTTAAAGTTGTTAAAAAGTAAGGACAGTAGAGTACAGCAGGTTCATCTCATTCTTACAATGGCAACAATTACGTTTCTATACGGTCAAAACGTACAAAGACCGGGTCAAATACAGTATTAGAAAGTAATCTGTAACAATTCGAACGGTGAATTAAAGCAATTTGACAATTCTATGCCACAATCCCTGTTTCCGGGTCTTATTTCACACAACTGATGAGAATTACGTTTCTATACGGTCAAAAAACGTACAAAGACCAGGTCAAATCCAGTATTAGAAAGTAATCTGTGCTGATTCGTGCGGTGATTCAAACCAATTTGACAATTCTACGTCAAAGCACCCAGAGACCGCCTTACTTTGTGCTTTTTCGCACCTCCACCAATTTCTAGAGTGGTTTGGAAATATATCCTGACAGCTAAGACGTTTCACCTCTTGCAGATGAACAACAGAGATGACATGAATTGACACCTCGCCACATCATTTACTATTGTCAGGTCGGAGGGCGCAGACTTCTCCCCCAAATCTCAGTTACATGATATGATTCGAGTGCACACATAAAACTGGACTGCAGAAAACGCAATTAAAAAATACACATTAAAGTTTGACTTTGTATCTTTTTTAAAGCTCTTTAAAGCTACAGGAAAAAAAACAGCTGAGGT